>NC_092823.1:122576926-122876926 GCF_023375885.2 Dermacentor andersoni | reverse complement strand
GATGGACGGACGGACGGACGGACGGACGGACGGACGGACGGATGGATGGATGGATGGATGGATCTAGACAGACAGGTTCGAAACGGCTGAAGTAGGCAAATAATGTTATTTGCATTGAAAAACGCCTTCTGGAAGTAAAGAACGCGATCCATCTCGAGCAAGGATACGAAGTACGTTGGCGCTTGTATTGTTTTGCACGGTAAAGCATAGTCTTAACAAAGTCCTCTTTAAGCTCTCGTTTTGTGACGGCATACAGCCCACTTTTAGTTTTTTACCACCAAAATGTTTGCCTTCGTGTCGGCTCTAGCAATTAAATGATGCTGCTTTTTGAACACTTTTGGAGGGTATTGGGTTGAAAGAAAAGGAATATTGAAATAACAGTTCAATAGGTAACGCACTTGTACTGAAGGAAAAAGAAATAAAGAATAATATTAAAAGGAAGCAACATAAAACATAATTGTAGTCATCTCGCGGCCTACATGACGTTCGTTATTGTAACTATGTTGCCTCAGGAACTCGAACCCTCTGATGAAGAGAGCTCCCGGAAGTCTGAGTTGCCCGTAAGAAAAATGCACCCCGAGTTTCCAATGCAGAAGTTATTTGGTTTTCTAAGAGTATGCGTCATTCGAACGCTAACGCGGCGCATATAGGGAACTTAATATCTCACCTTTCTAAATTTGTTTTTCCCGTGCACAGTTCGATAAAGTGTCTCGAATTAATTACTTATTTCGAAGTAGTTGAACCGTTCGAAATTACTTTGTCACCAGCACTACAAGTTGATATACGACAAAAAATTAAAAAGATGATTTGAATGCAACACATAGCGGAAACAAGTAGAATCCAGAAAACTTATTTTAGGGTAAACCGAATAAAAGGAAAACAAAATGCAATAAAACAACATTTCATACAGTTTCAGTGATTTGGCAAAGATAATAACAACACACCAATAGCCCTCCAAAACAAACTAAACACTGGACAACTTCAAAAATAGTACACCGCCTGTGATAAATGCACACAAATAAAGCCACAAACAAAAAACAACACCTAGGACATTCAGCAGTCGCTGCTATTGGACACAAATATCTGAAAACCGTTTCGAGCGAAGTTACGGCAATAGAAAAGTGGTGCACAAGTCTACGTTACATATGCAATATCAACTTAAGTTTCCCAGACGCACATGCACAATGTTGTCAAATACTTATGCAAGGAAAACGGTGTGATTCACTCGAATGTACAGCGCGAAGCTACAATGGCTACCTATTTTCTTTTTTTTTTTTAGTTCTTTCGCCGTTGTAAAGCTTTCACTAAACGAATAGGAATTTCTGCATACGATCCGCTCAAGAGTTACACAAGATGGAAAGATATAATAAGACACGAAATGCCAGTAGGGAACCACTATCCCGCAAACCTTTAAAAAAAACAGTTTATTTCTTCAAAAGGTCGGAGAACGTCAGCGTCACATACGTATAAGCGCGGTCGCATCGTTTATATATAGTAATATTAATATTCGTTCTTATCAAGTTCACGTTACTTGCAGTCTCCATGGCAACTGCTTCACAGTCACATTCCCTCCCCGGGCGTTCAATCACCAGAGTGCAACCGATTCCCTACTACTGACCTCCGGGTCTTCTGCAAGAAGTGAAATTGTCGCGAAAATATATCAACGCAGGAAGCGACACGGTCGCGCGCACGCGTGTGGTATTTTTTTTCCAACGACCCGAACGTTAAATTCAATTATCCGATCCACAATCCTCCTCGTCCACAACAGCCCTCGCGCTCGCGCCTCCTCAATAAGACGTGCGCACAAATGCAACCTTTATCCGCTTCCTGGCGCCCCCAAGCGCTCGTCCGCGACCCCTGTTGCTCTAAATGTCAACACGGCTTTGTCCCTCCTGTCGCGAGTCGCAGATCTCTGGAAGCCGCGCGAAAAGTCCCTTCATTCCGAAACTTGCTGGCAGTGAAATAGGCAGCTGCTTGAAAAAAAGAGAGAGAAATAAATAAAGAAGACAAGAAATAAGAGGGCACGTACTTGTCCACTAGAATAGCCAGTGCTAAAGTATAACGGGGTGTATTGAATAGAGTTCCCAATATCTTTGCCGCGACAAACCTGGCATTTCCAGTCGACGCGGCATTTTATTTTTATTTTTACGCGGGAAAATTTAGTGCGCGGAGAACGGCAGAAGCCGATGGTTGGGAAGTATCGGGAGGGGGGAGGGGGATTACGTTTTTTGCGAAGCGAAGCTGCTCGGATCTTCTCGCGCAGTCAAAACAAGTCGTGGGTCGCCGGTGGGACGAATTATATTTTGCTCGAACTCGGGATTTGGCACCTCTGCAAAAAAAAAAAAAAAGGAAAAGAAAAGAAGATTGGTTCGCTGAACGTAATTCGACCTCTTTGCTTTCCTCCATACGGTGCTGAATTTTCAGATATAAAGATTTTATGTTATTGAGAAAGGAAAGACGTAGAAATAGACCGGGTGTGCTCGCATAAAGAACAACGCAGTGCGGAACGCTTGAAAAATACCGTTGCGTGTGTTTTCAGTACAATTTTCACATACGAAAGAAACATTGATTATACGGGACCTTCGACGTACGCATTTGAATGTTGAGAAGGATGATCTCGCGGTCGCATTGAAAGTAATATGTTTGTTAACATTACTTGGCTACACGATGATGAACGGCAGCTGTACAAAATTAATCCGCAGCCTACCAATATGGTACCTTTCGTAGCCTTCATGTTACTTCAAACCTTGAATTAATCGATCAGTAGACTAATCAATGCGTCAGTCACTCACATTATTTGTTGCGAACTGCGGGATCGAGATCGATAGCAGGACATAAAGCTGCTTTAAGCAGCGTGACTATGCCCTCTCGTCTAATGAGAAGCTGTATGTGTTACTCTTCACGACCACCTGTCATTCTACACATGTTGGGCATGGTTATGGTATACGCTGTGACAAGTATGACAACCCTGTCGAGGCAGTAGTTTGAGCACATCGTCATGAAAAAAAAAAATTATGGGGTTTTACGTGCCAAAACAACTTTATGATTATGAGGCACGACGTAGTGGAGGACTCCGGAAAGTTCGACCATCTGGGCTTCTTTAACGTGCACCTAAATGTAAGTAAACGGGGTTTTTCGCATTTAGCCCCCATCGAAATGCGGTTGTCGTGGCCGGGATTCGATCCCGCGACCTCGTGCTCAGCAGCTCAACACCATAGCCACTGAGCAACCACGACGGGTCACATCGTCATGAACAACAAAGGTTATAGAGTGACGGAGTAGAGTGTACCTGCGAAAGTTAACACAAAATCTCTAAGCGAGAATGTCCTATGAAGCCGGGCCCGATGAAGAGACCGCAATATCCATTGTGTGTACTGTAGACCTTGGACTGATATTCTCTGTAGCTTGAAGTTACCGCGAAGTTTGGAACGCCTGTTTTACTGCTTTGACCATGGCGTTGTCTATACTAAAGACTTTCGTTCTAAAATTCATCGTGTGTAATGGCGCATCAAGTCAGAGCCGAGATGTCTCTGGACTGCGTGCTCCCTGCCGATATGATCAGCAAAGGCTGTAGCTCCGCTGCAATATTCGGGCGCCGGACAGCCATGCATTGTTACTTGGGACAGTACTTGCACCATGGCCAGTTAGTGCCCTCGAGAGGAGAAATCCAATTGCAGTGAAAGACTACTTTAGTACTGCCGGACATGTGCCAACAAGAAAATAATACCAGGCATGACATTAGGAACAATTCTATGCACAGAAAGAAACGTTAATGTTTTGTTGTTTCCTATTTTTCTTTTGTGTGTGTACTTGCCACGGACTTAAGTGCATTTTCTTCTTATGATCGTTGTTTCATTTCATATAATTTATATCATTTGGCCAATCGTTATCTTTCTTACACATAAAGCGGTGTAGCCAGATGCTTAGTGCTTTCAAACTCTTTTCGTTATGTGCCGTTTAACCTTGGCTACCCGAAAATGTGATTAGGAAACCTTGTTGATTATACGGCAGTGAATGCAGTAAATGATTTTGTTAAGGCATTTGAGGATGCGAATCAATCAAAAAGTGAACGCGTTCACTTATTTCAGCAGTCAGCTGCGCAGAATTGTACAGGTTTCTCGTTCATTTGGCTGTCTATTCTGCAAGCACGCATTACAGACGAAGCGAAAGGCGTCCACAGATCCGCAAGGAAAATCGTGGCGTGCGCTTTTGCGCCATCGCCTTCCTCACTTGAAAAATACCGTGATTTCTTACGGAGATGACTGCAGGCAATTCTGGCGCCGCCACCGTTCAGATACCGTGGAGAATGGCGGGCGGTACGTGCATATTTGTAGATTCTTTGTGCTTGCGGCTTGAGACGTATTTGTGGGGTTATATATCTAGACTTCGGTGTAGCTATGCTTTCTTTCTCCGCTCTAGGAAGGAAATGGAGACGCCTGCGCAACCGCGCAGACATCGTGAATTGATTGCATTTGCGGACGCACTCATCTTGTTCGAAAATGATCCATTAGCAAGGTCACAGAAGCCACGCGAAGCCAGAAGGATGAAGTGCACGGACGGACCATCGTTCGCGTACTAACCGTCTCGTACTAACCCAAAAAATCTACTAATCATCATTCCCGTGCCGGCGGAACCGCAATATTTGCAGGACGCGGCAGACCCTGGAGTAAGATTGCCTTCTGCTTCGTATTTTGCAGGAACCTCTACTCTCGGCAGCAGACGACCTTAATGCAGACGCGCGCAACGCGTTACAAGGAACGACCCCAAAGAAACGCGCACACAAAAAGAAATAACGACGAAAAAAGGCGACCAATCGTGGCGGTCGCGGAGGCGAAAATTTAGTGTGAGCCGCAGGCACGAGCTTGCACTGACCGCGAAAAGAAGAAACGAAAACAAGAGCGCGTGCGTTGAGAAGCCGCAGGAGGCTGCGTTGCAGAGAAAGAACGCGCGCAGTTTCGGCCGGGCTTCGATTTGCGGACGGCAAATCGATGTGCAATCTTCCGGCGACGATGCCGCGTCACGCCTCGCAAGAGGGGGTTTGTGTGCGTGCGTTCTTGCATGCGGAGGCAGGGGGGGGGGGGGGGGAGCGAGGCGGGAGCGCACAAAGAGCCCCGAAAACAATACGAGCAATTTGCCGCGCGCACGCACCAGAGCGCTGCGCCCCCTCTAGCGGTCTGCGCAGCAATTCACTTTTGCGAGAGACACGCAACCGTTCGCGGCGAACGCGAGAAAGAGGATGGTAAATTAACGAACGCAGGAAGAAGCGGAAGGAGGAACCAAAGAAAGAAGAAGAAGAAGGGGACGAACTAGAGACATGAGAGAGAAAGGGAGAAAAAGTCGGTTGCTGATTGGTTGTTCCTCCAAGAAATTGGGCGTGGGAGGCATCGACGTTGAAAAAGGAAATGCTAGAAAATGAGAATCGAAGGAAGCCAATTACTCGATTTCTTTTAATTAAATGTCACTCAATGCAAACGTACACTGAGTAAATGTTACGGTACGTAAACGCGAGAACGTAAGAAATAAAAAATACAGCGAGCGATAAATCTCGCCTGTCTAAGGATGGTAATTTTTTATTAGTTTCTTGGGAATTCACGTGCCTGAATCACGATACGATTATGAGTCACGCCGGAATCGGGAACTCCGGACTACTACTCACCACCTGAGGTGCTTTAACGTGCACCCAATGCACGGCCCACGGGTGTTTTGCACTCGGAACCCATCGACATGCGGCCGCCGTGGCCGGGATTTCATCGCAGCGCCGTAGCCAATACGCCACCGCGGTGGGTGGCGACCTGTCTTTCTTTGTTGTCATGGAACGTCTTTATTTGAAGGAACGACATAAGAGGTAACAAAGAAGAACGACACTCCAAGCCAAGCTAATCGTCTTTAATGGCATTACGCAAGAGAATACTCAGTTTAAAAACAATAATAAGACATTATTTGGCCCATAGCCGTCAAGAAACCCACAAAAGTGCGCTTTGATAGCATTATCTTCTTTTTCTTAAGACAGCGGTATAGCTGATAGTCATAATCATCGCACAAAAAGAAAGAAAAAGAAAGTGAGAAGGCAAAGCCTGTTTCTAAGAGTGTTCTTTGCTTGTACTGTTGCGGTGTGAGATGATATAAGGAAAGGCGAGAAGGGAGGAAAAGGCCGCAGAAAGAGAAGGGCAGAACAAAATAAAGAAATAACACCATATCTTCATGTCGCTTATTAGTCCTACTTTTCCGAATGCATGAGCCTTGTTCTCAGTGCCAACTTATTATGCGATGTAACAATCCTGAGAACAGGCCTGACAACAGTCCTGAGAAATCCAGTTGATTGAAGGTAATCAATAAGTTGAATGCTTGACGCTGCATTGACGGCGTTTGCCAGAGCCATTATATGCGCCCTCGCGTCAGAGCGCCTTGACACACTGTTGCCAAATTTGTCCTGCATACGGCACGCTATGCTTGATTTATGCGATATTCTATGGCACCGATATTACTTTTACATTCCGCCTCCGTTCTCTCTATTTTACTTCTCGAATATTGTGATAACTCAATAATTTAAGTTGTCTCATCGTCCCTTTTTTTAGATGACTATAGTCGAGGAGTCTATTTCTGAAACCAACTTACTTGGACAACTAAGGACCGCATTAAACTAAAAGGAATAGACCTGTTAAAGTCGATTAATGCTGCACTTAACACTTCCCTTAAACGACCAAGTGGAGAGGCGTAGCCTTAAGCCACGCAAGACAACTGATCATTTAGTTAAAGAAAATTCAATGTCCAATAACCATGTGATAACTAGAATATGGGATCGAGGGCACTTCTGCTTGCCATATTGCAAGACGGTCAGTTTTGAACTATATACACGAATTACAAGAACTGTTAGAGATTTTACTACACTGGATAAATGACGAGAAGTGTTAGAATTTTGGTCATGCCTAACACGCGGGTTTACTGACTTCACATTAATTTGTAGGCGCCTGATCCATTGGTAATCTGTTGTGGTCAAACCTACGTTGAGCGACTAGTGAAAAGATAGCTCAGTTGCTGAGCAGTAATGTCTTACAGGCAAAGCACGCTTTACAGGAAATAAAGGACAAACTGTTCGTTCGACTTGACAGAGCTCACACGCAACAGTGAAATTCTACCCTAAATAAACAAAACGGAAAAAAAAAACCAGTATCACGATAAACGTCACGAAGAGGAAGCCTGATGAACAAATGTATTTACAGCTATTTGCATGGCGAAAACTTAGGGGTAATCCCGCAGGCTGGTGCAAAGGCAACAACTGCAGGAGACACTTCCGCTTCTGCAGAGCACTTCCGCTTCGTCTCCCTCTTGCGCGCACAGTCGTGTGCAAATGCACCGCAACAATATTTTCTGGAAATGCTTAATTTTTCGGAATCATCAATTGCGGAGCCCATTTCTCAGATTGGTGAATATAATAGTAGAAGATAATTTACTTATAAGACGTTAAAGATAGCATGGAACCACAGGCCACCCTAACCGAGATAAATCTAGCGCACAATGCCTGTATTATTTGATTATACAGTGTCCATAGTAATCTTACGGCCTTCCCTTAATTGCCTAAGAACGTAAATTTCTTTAGTCAATACATTTTAATGCCCTATAAACAAACAAAACCTTGGTCTATTGGAAATTCATTTGTACAAAAGTGAAGCGACAAGTTTCTTTGTGCAGGTTTAACTGCTCAATTGCTACACACATAGCACGAGCTTACGCAGAACTACCGCACTCGATCTTCGCAACGCGACCAGTGCAACGTTCAAGCGCCCGGTCAATATCAGGCACGTACAAAGGCAGTACGCCGAACGAACTTGTGTCGCCACCTATCGGAAACATTCTGTACAAGAATTTTACTTGACTTCGTTTGGGAGTCTTACGTGCAGAGCAAGCAGCGCACGCACGACCACTTACAGGTCTTAAAGCTCATCGAGTATTATCGATCCAAACAAGAGCGCGACTCCATGCCCAACGAGTGGGGCCGAACTAATGCGCAACTTAAGTTTAGGACACTGCATATCAGCATCAGTGACACTGAATCAAAGACCCTGAACAGATGTTCCTGCACTACGAATGGTCGATTGATTCGCTCTCGCTATGCCACATGCTTGCCACCTGGTAAGCTCAGATGGTGGGGCGACCGCGCATGAAAGGCGCTGGCCCCTTGTTCGACCCATGGAACAGGACAGATTTTTTATTCGATTGCTAAGGCCTTCTTGGAATCCCGTATGTTTTTTTTAAATCTGTGTTCTATTTTCCGGTGGATTACATTTGTTTTTCGTATCACGGGAGATATTATTTTATGTACAGTCGCGAGCAAAAGTATGGAGACCAAAGGTGTCGCAATATCTTTTTTTTTTTTTTTTTTTGCAGTCTGGGCATTCCGGCTGAAATCAAGAGCGCTCGCCTATGTGCGCTTGTTTGACCAATAAAGTGTATTGAACAATTTCAGGCTGCGGAGCTGCAGTTGAATATATTTTTGCTGACGCCCTGGTTTCCAAATTGTTGCTCGCGCATTGCCTTTACCGATCAGCATGCCAGAGCCTGGTACTTCCGCTAGATCATTTCTTCTTAAAAATTAAGCCCTCATTGTGCCTCGTCTGACTAATTGGGTCACGGGACTCCATAAGAAACTAAGAAATGTTCAACTCGTTCGCTTCGCACATCAATGTTGATAAGCCATTACACCGCTAAGTAAAGCATTGGCAACTCTAACCCAAACCACAGCGTTCTGCGTTTGCTGGTATCACAGAGAGCTTGCAACGCCTACTTAGTATAGCCAATTGGCACATGTCACAGGATCGCGGGCTTTTACCTTTAGTGAGTACCTTCTATATACCTTCTTAACTCAACTGCTGAAATGTAAAGCTCTAAATTTGGAGAACGCATCAAGCGAATATACTGAGCATGGAGCTAGGCCTCTGGAATTGAGCTTCAGCGACAGCATTATGTGGAAAACGTATTCGTGAGGAGCGTATTATCGATGCTCGATTACACGTTTTTTTTTCTCTATCTCAAAATCGACTTCCACCGGCAGGAAATGACAGCGTGCGTGTTTGCAGCACGCGCTGTCGAAAAACGCGCACGAAACATGAGTAGTGAAACACTCTGTTGCCATGATACAGAAGCCAAACAACACCGTGGCGTGCACCAACAATAATAAAATAAGAGACGTACACTGGTTGTCACGAATTGATTCGCGAACGAAAGAAAGATATGCTAATGAAAAACGCGCTATCTCCCACGGCACGCCACGCTCACACAGTGCACGAGCCAAGAAATCGACGCAATGGCGGCATCGAACGAAGAACAGTCGGACTCACGGAACCCCGAATCGAGGGAGAAGGAGTTCAAGGAGGATGAGAAGACTGTAAGGCAAAAGGGAAAGGGCGGGAGCCCACGTGTACTTCGCCCCATCGGCTCCATCTTGTGCAGCGAAGGCTATCCATCGTGTCAGCCAATTGGTAAGGAGAACCGAGCCTCCGCTATGTGGAGAAAAAAGCATGGCTCACCCATCCGTGTGCTGCTAATACTTCCGACAAGCTACCACTTAGCCGGCATCACGTGCTGGGCTGATTACAGTCGGGCAACGGAAGAGCCCTTAATGACGATTTTTATCATGTGCAAGTGCGCTTCTCAGCACTACACGTTCGCCCACCCCAATGCAGCCCTGGTGAACGTTCGAACGAAGGCGAAACGCTAGCCACATATGCTAGGGGCACGGCTCGGCCGAGAGATGCACTACACATTTTCCGTTTCGTGATGAGAGCATACTGCGTTTGTGTAAGCTGCTTGCGAAAAAATCACTACAACGCCATTAGTTAGGCAAACTGCCTCGCGGAAAAGCTAGCTTTACAATTACGAAAAAACAAATGACTGACAATTAAAAAGAAAGGAAAGAAACGCCAGTCAGGCTGGCGCAGCCGGCAGGTTTCGCCGCAGCGCAAGACGGTGCTGAGGCTGAGTATGACGTGCACGACAGGACGGAGAGCAGCGGCACGGGGTAAAGCTTCACGCCGATCCATACAATCTTGGAAAGTTTTCCGAAGATACGTGACACGGCTCCATCGGAATAATAAATGAACGACTGCAAGGCATGGCTTGCGTCGTGCTACTTTGGCGCCATTCCTATTGGAGAACATGAGAATATTAAAGCCACAAAATTCTGAGGCGGAGTCCTCCCCGATGATAGCCGGGAAGGAGAAGGGACGCTTATTTCTGCAGCGTTTGGTTTAAATTGGCGAAAATAAGTAGTGAAGTTCCTTATTTGTATTCTTTCTTCCCATGCATGTGTGGGAAAAACATGACAATAGCCGCAAAAAGGCAGAAGAGTTTCTACAACGGAATTAGATAAGAAAAACGCCGCCTCCGTCTCCGACTGTTGGAGCCCAAACACCTAAATATTTCAATAATTGTTAATAAACTGTGTTCATGAAATTTTTTTTAGTTATGTTTCTAGGCAGAGAAAGAAAAAAAGGAAATAAACAGATTTTTGCACCTATGCGCTACAGCTACTACGTCAAAACTCCACGAAATAAAAAGACGGAAAGAAAAGTTATTTAACGGTTGTCGCTTCCAAAGCCGAAAAGTTGAGATGCTACCCACGGAAAGTGAAATAAATTGAACGATGGTAGTAATCTTTTTGTTTATTTTGCTCCATATATTTGCCGATCTTTGCCGATCCTTCCGTCTAGCACTCAGGGTTCTCGTCCATTTCTCTCCTCAACTTTGAAGTTTTTACTTTACCATTCGCTTGGAAATTTCCCAGCACGTCCTCCTGCGGAGAGTCACACCGGCCTAGCCAGTCGACCAAAAAGAAAAATCGACCGGGCGTGACGGGAATCGCTAAGCACTGTAAAGCCTCGGCAATGGAAGCCTACGAACCGAACAGCTCAGCTGAGGAAGAACTTCGAAGTTGGTCTCCTTCGTATCGTACCAAAGGAGCAGGCGGGATTAGGCCTCAAGGTTATACATAGCACACGCCGATGAAAAAAAAAAGAAACCTAATGAAAAAAGAGTAAACCGAATTCAGGGAATGACGTCAACTAGCAGAACTTTCTGTTGGGCTAGTTGATGCATGTTACTCAAGTACTAAAGCGCCAGACAGACGACACAAGAACAAGCGCTCGTCCGTGTCTCTTCTTGTGTCGTCTGTTTGGCGATTTAGTACTTCAGTAAGGTCAACTAGTGTTGCAATGCGCGCTCATTGGTACGGCATTTTGGAATACTACTGCCGCGAACACATACGGGCAGCACGCATAAAAGAACCCACATAAACGGCGCTCAATTCGAACAATATATTTTATTTCCGGGTACCAGACCTGACTTATGCCCCCCACCCCTGGTCTCAGTGACCTAATACCTTGTACATCATACAGCTGCATGTAAATATATATATATGACTTCAAGGTAGTCATCTAGTGCTGCCACATGGACACATTTGAAGTGTTGATGCGCTTCTTAATAAACAAGCGGTTATTGTCGAACTTTCAGCCGCAGACCCAACTTTCTTGAAAGCGGTCTGTGTGCGGTCGAAACATGAATAAAGTTGTATTTCAAGAAGGAATCAGCTTTTCAACTGTATAGAGGGCTCAATTTTTGTAAATCATCACCATATAAAATCAACATACAACGACGCTAAAAGAAGCATCGGGAAAATTAGCTGTGGTTGAAGTTTAAATGTAGAAAATAATACAAACGGGGAGTAAAATCGGTCATGATCAACAAAGGTCGAGCCCCTCAGTTTCCCCTCTTCTCTCGTTCATTCGTAGCTGTTTTGTTCGTTCATTTTGTTTGTTCATTCGTAGCTGCTTTAGCTATTCATTCGTCTGTTTTCTGCACATAATCCTGACTGACAAAAAAAATTGAGTGCCACGGATTCCCATAGTGTTCACACTCATCGTGGTATTCTCTAAACGTTAAAGCATTTATAAGAGGACATGGAAACTCCGTAAAGCTTGCGAAGCAGTCGTAGCGATTTCACGTTTCGCGAAGGTCTTACAGAGATGTGTCCTTTTTTTAAGTTTTACAGTCTGTATCGCATCTACCTTAACGCAAGAGCATACTGAATGTACGTTAAACCACTCAGTGACAGGCACCAAGCCTTTAGGATACGTGTCACATCAACTTAGACTAAAGTCGAAGTTTCAGTGACTGAACCTCAGACATGCGGACAGCATGTCGTGCTCTTGGCGAATTACTCTTTTATCTGAGGCGTTCATGACAAGAACAAGACAAAACAGCAATGAAGGCTTGTCCTTCACACAATCTTCCAAACTTCACCCTTGGCCGGGCATAGGACGTAAGATATCTTTTTCATCTTCCGTCCTTTCTTTTTTCTAAAATCTCTCGCTTCCTTGAGTACATACGAAAACAGAGCTCAACTTACTCTTCGAAAGTTTCTTCGTCCTCCAACTCTGTTTCCATTGGCGAAGGTCGAAAGCACTCAGAATTCCAGCACCACCAGTGCCATGCCAGAGTCAGCACCGCCGCGGCTACAGTTCTGCGTCATCCATCCAGCGCGTCCCACCGCGTGAACAGTCCACTTAACCAGGTAAGCAAGGCGTTTAGTTAGGCGTCGACAGCACACAAACAAACGCACCACAGAAACACTCCCTCGGTCCACTCGTCTCCCTGCTTAATTCGCTCGCAACACCAGACACCTCGATCGCTTTCCCAGAATCAGCTTCGTGCCGTTAAATGTGGCAAAAAGTAGCGCGCGTCTCCGGAACGTGTATCGGACGTTTGCCGCATCGCCGTTGACCGGAACGCCTAATCCAGTTAGAAGGAATCCCCCCGTGGACGGCTCAGCGGTCAACACGGCCCCGATGACAAAGAGTCCCGTCTCCACTCCCGCCTCACCGTCCCACCCCGTCCGAGATTCGCTAACTGGATCAGCTTCGAGCGAGGTCAAGCGGTTAGAGAGGTGGAACGAAAGAGCGGCGTTGTCGACAAGAAGGCCTAAACGCTGGACCGACGAACACGTGTTAGGCTTACCGTTTGTCGCACACTAGCGGCATTTAAAGCAGGCCATGGCATGGTTGTCGAACAGTTCTCAGTTTATATTTGCAGCATAGAGTGGCGCACCCGATATGCTCATGCGCACAAAATAACTGCGCTCTCAGCGCATATTTTTTAGCCCGAAAGTTCAATTTGAAATCGCCGCCTCTCAACTCCTACCACCGAGAACAATCGCCAGCTTGGCAAGGCTGTGTGACGTCACGAACTGAGAGGCCACCTCTTTGTCGTCTGCTTTGAAACAGTTCGAGAACACATCGGACGTCGCGCTCCGCACGCTCTAGCCCCTAACGGCGTAGCAACGGAGTCGCCGCTGAAGTGGGCCCGCAATTCGTCCACTTGCGGAATAAAAAAGCAGTACCAAACCACGCCGACACGCACGTGCAAAACCGAAACGACGCATGGCGGCCATGTCGTATGGCGTATGTTTATCTCCTTAGCTCCCGCAATCTCTTCCGCTGTTTGCAGGGCACAAGAGCATGGCTTTCGAGAGCGGCTTCTTTTACCCGAAAGCGCCAGCTCATTTCGTCACCACCTAGTGTCACCAGACTTCTTTACGGTTCAAGTGCGACATCAAAAAACTTCAAATACAAATTTTCCACTGCACCCGATCCATTCAAATTTCGCCAACTTGCTGCGGGACGCGTACAGGTTAACATGCAATGCATAATTTAAGATCGAAAATTTGCTGTCATGGCCGCTTTAAGCAAGCACTGACCTGCATTTTGCCAAGTTGTAGAAAGCTCTGCTGTAGGCTTGCCGCACGTAAAAGCATGATACTGAGCAAGTCTGAAGGTTCGGGATAGCCGAAAGCAAATAAAAAAAAAAAACAGCGTCTCGAGGTGTGAGAGCGGGCGTCATCGATATCACAGTGATGTTACGACCTACAGCCAAAATTCACTGACCTCGTAGCGTGATCAGGCTAGGTGCGATGACATCGTGCGTAACAAATAAGCAAATGTACTTCGCGCGTTCCTTGTGGCTACACTGTCGGGTAGCAGTCGCAACAATCGCTGTAAGGAAACGAGTTTACATATCATGACGGTACGACTCATCTACCGCTTGTGTACCGAAACCGAAACTGATCCGTAGCAACACGTAGTACAATAGTAAGCTAGTTAGGGGCCTCTGAAACATGCCAATGGTATCTTTTTATAGTTTTGCATGGTGTGTACTTTCATTTAAAGCAGCGAAAGAATTAGAACTTGTAGAGATCGCGTAAGTGTACTCCTTAAGGACGGCTTGCTTGCGCTAGCAGGGCCTGTGATGCTTGATCACACTCTTAGGCAAGAAGGTGATAAGAAAGACCTATGGTCTAGATAGCCAAGGGCCGGCGACTCCGGCCCCAACATCCCGAAAGCCAGCGTGAAGTACGTCCTTCGAGATGGGCGAAGTTCTTATTGCTGCCGCGGCCACATCGGATCCACGACTGGATCGCAAATATTTATCCAAGGACTGAAGGAGATGTAGACACGGACTCAAGAGACTGGCCTGCATAAAGCTCTCGGAAGCCACTATGAATGCACAGCAATGTAAATACCGGCGACGTGAGGCAACGAAGGAAATTGAAGTTATGTCAACAGAAAGGGATGAGTACAGTCTGTGCGTACGGCATGTGGCGCACGCGACACGCGCGCGCACTGTGTATGGCCCCAGAAAGTAAACGAAGTATACCTGCACATTGTTCGAACACAGTCAGTAAGGGTATGCACTGGTACCACTTGCGCAGCATGCCACAGCCAACAGATATGCACACCGTGCCGACTGACAGAAAAATGAAAGAACTAAGTCCGAGAACTAAGTTAAGCCAGGAGTTTAGCTAATTACACTAAGGAGCTTTCACTTAACAGTTTTTAACTATCTAACCGTACGTTATGAAGGAGCGCCCTTCAGGTGTGTGTTTGTGTGTCGGCGTCTGTTTTCAGTACAACACACGGACAGAATGAACAACAGTATCTCCCGGCCAAAGTAATGGAGCTAATGATATTATCCTTCCTTCGAGCGTGCAGGGCGATTTATATGTCACACGAAACATGCGGTCGGTGAGTAAGATTATGTTTTCAGGGAAACGGGAATGTCTAGGAAAGATTATACTGGGGACATTCATGTCCCGAAGTTCTGTTGAAAGTCTTCATTGATCATCTCGTCCAATGTGTACTGAATTTCCCACCACCAGCTAAGAAGGTTCGCCGTGAGAAATTACTCGCAGCTGGCTACAATTATTTTTCCGTTAGCCCTGTGAGCTATCCGATTGGGGGAAAAAGATCAAACAACACGATGTTACGAACTGACACAAATGCTAGAAATAACTTGCCATCGCAAACAAAACGCCAGCCGACCGCCAATCTCAGAGGTGCATATGACACACAACAGGCTTCAACAAGCCGGACAAGGGGCACCTTCTCCTGTCTATGACGTCGCGGTGTTCAGAGCGAGAACCCCGGTTCGAATCCTGCGTGCAGCGACCGCATCCCGACGGTGGTGGCATACAAGAACGTCGGTATGTCCTGATTTTTGTGCGCGTCACTGAACTCTACGCTGTAGTGTTTAATCGCGGCGCTTCACCATGACGTCGCTGATGTGCACATCATGCGCATTCATGTGCATCATGTGCACTCATTATGTGCAGATGTGCATTCCGCCGACGCGCACACGAGCGCACGCTTATGTGCACGTCGCTGATGACGTCGGAACGCTAAATACATCGGTCACGATTGCATGATACGAACGCTTCAGGCGCTAATTAAGAAATCGACACACAAGGCTGCATTTGAGCTGGCGCACACTACACGCCCACATAGGTTAAACATAAGTACGAGATGCCTGTTCAGTGCTGTCACGCAAGACAGTCATCAAACCTTGCTGAGTCATATTCCTGCCTGATCATAACTGGAAACATTATGACTTAAGGCTTACCTAACCCAAATTAATAAAGTGATCTGCGGACCATGGCCTCGAACCTCGCAGCTACAAAAGGCCACAAAAGCGCTGCTGCGATATTTGAAAGATACCGGATTGAGTCAGCGTCTGCGATCCGGACTGGGTGGCGGATCGATATCCGCAGGGGATCTTCTCTTCATCCTTTTATATTTCCCTCCCCTTTTCTCTTTCACATCTGTAGGGTAGCCAACCTGGCTCAGTCCTGGTTAACCTCCCTGCCTTTCATTTATCATTTGCTTTCTCTCGCTCTCTCTACAGCTTTCTTGCGCATGTTACCCTGCCTTTGGGGGGGGGGGGGATAGGGGGAAAGGTTTTAAGCTTCGCGCTAGGTTTCTCTCCTTCTCAATCGGCCATCGACATGCCAACGCCATTCTGTCCTCGTCACACCATCGCACTTGGTCGTTGCCGCCAGACGCCCTCACATTAAAAACAATTGGACACCAACGCCCCTCGCCCCCCCCCCCCTCTTCATGAGTAAGCAATCCTTCCATGATAATCTCGACAATTTGTTTAGGAGAAAGCTTTAGCTCGGGCCCAGCTCCGACGCGGCTTATTCAAATACACGTAGAACGGAAAAAACGCTTTTATGAGATAACCCTAGAACGATTTTAATGAGATTTGTTGCATTTGAGAGTGAAAGAAAAATTCTAGTGACTGCTGGAAGCGGAATTTCGATTTAGGGCCTGAGTTTTGTTTACAGAATTTTCAAAAATTCGAAAGTTCGAAAAAAAATAGAAGCACGCAGTTTACACAATAATAGGTCGGCATCAAGTATAGATATTGCGGTTCTATAAAGAGCATCTATTAGACCAGTCAAAGCGGACAAATTCGCTATGCCAATAAATAGCTTACATGAAGTAATTACGTTGCGTACAAGGGTTCTGCAGAAGCTGTATTTTCATATTACTTATATTTTTTGGGAATTGTGTGACATATTAATTTTGTCCGCTTTAAATGTACTGCTAGACGTACTTCACAGAAGTGTCATATCATTTCTCATTGCTGAGTTGCAGAGTTCTAAACTTGATAGTTTGGTGTGCAGAAAATTTGCGATTTTGCCCATATTTATTAAAAATTGACGACCTAATTCAAAAACTCGAAAGCAACAGTCACTCCCTATAAAGTTTTTCTTTTAAATGCGACAAACCTCGTCAAGTTTGGTGCAGTGATTGCTAAGAAAAACGAATTCTCCTTTTACGTATATTAAGATAGCAGCATCCGAGCTAAAGCTTCTTCTTAAGCAAACTTTATTCGTTCTACGATGACTTTATGCGTGTGCTTTATGGGTGTGCTTTATGCGTGTATTTATGTGCTTCTCTTTTGTGCGATCTGGTTTTGCGTGCCTTTGCATAACCTGATGTCTAGTGCTTACACGTCACCTGACTTTATGTGCCTCGCTATGACTTTCTTTCTTCATTTTCTGTTTTTTTTAGATATAAAGAAACCAAGCGGTTGTTGTCGACGCTTGTTGGCGACGGCTACCCCAATTCGCTTGATCGATAACATAGGGTAAAAAAGTAAATATAGATGCTTGAATTCGGTAATACTTAAAGTAAGTAGAATAAAAATAAACAGATTCTAAAACACTAAGAATGAAAGTCTCTTTCGAGGAGTTATTGTTTGAGATGAAGCCTGTGGATGCCTGCGTCCTCACGTATTTTAAAGCCACGAATTCTGTGACCTCTTTTAGTGGGTATTTCATGCGGCCTTTGTGTGCATGCATATACTTTTTTTTTCTGCTGACTTCCACCTTGTTCTACGCCCATCGTCTTGAATATTAAAAAAAAACCACTGTGAAGCGTTCATTTTAGGTCAAAAGGAGCAATCCCGACATTTATGGATGTCACCATCTGAACATCATCGAAAAATGGGAGAAAGGGGCCGCCATGGTTTGGATTTGCCATAGGCGAACATACTTGCAGGCTACACGGGCATTGAGTGAAAGAAAAGTAGCAACACTCTTGACATGCTCCAGTGGGAGTCTCGAAGCACTCGCATCAAGAGTGTCCGTGCGCCAGCTACATAGATCCGAGTGTTCCCGCGATTCGCCGAAGAAACCCGACGGTGAAAATAGCCCCGCATCTCTCCAAGCAATGGCACACTACAATGGTGATTCTCTCTTTCGCACGTGACCTAGGTGCCATGCGCGTCAGTGAGCGAAGGGACGTTATTCGCGCTCGCACAAGAACAAACAGGGGAAAAAGAAAATATCCCCCGAGCCTCGTTACAAGGACGTAGACGATTGCTATATGCCGAGTCGGAAATAAGGGTACGCCATTCCTCCACTGTTAGCGGCGCAACTACGTCCCCTTTTAACTTACCTGGAATCTCTATCTCTCTTTTACTTAGTCCAGCGACGCACTATGACTGGGTGGCCGAGTAGGAATACAAGAGCAGGACAAATGGGGATCCCCTCTTGGTCGCGTAGTCATGGTAACCGAGCGTCTCGTGAGGTAACTACGCCAAGCGCTGCATGGTAACAAAAAAGCGGAGCATGCATGTATAGTGAGATGGGAAAGAAATAAGAAGAAAAAAAAGAAAGAAGGAGAAAGGAAAGGAAAGAAATGAAAACAGAAAGAACGAAAAGAAGAGAATATAAAGAAGGAACGAAAGAAAAGATAAGACAGAGAACAAATGCAACATAGTAGGTAGCGAAGATGCTTGGTTGCGTGGTTACGTCTTAGTGTACGCACGGAGGAAACCGACTCGACGCGAGTGGAGAGAGAGAAAGAGGGGGTGGGGTGAAATGCGTACGTGAGGGAAAAAAGAAAGATTAATAGAGCGCTCCTGCGTCGGAAGCCTATCCTGCCATGGTGCCGCATACACAACGCACAAACATGACATACGATATGACGGCGATATTCTCGGCATCGCCGCCGGTACGCTGGCATGAGACGGGCGCGAGAGATCACCCATCCCGAGGCTGGGATTAGCATAGAAGGAAAGCGATGGACGAGAGAGAGAGAGAGAGAGAGAGAGAGAGAGAGAGAGAATAGCAGCTACACGCGAAACGAGTTGAGGGCCAAGAAAAAAAAAGAGATGAAGAAGAAGAAGAAGAGAAAGAATTTCGCGCGTTTCGTCGACGGCGTGCCCGAGCTTATGGGCGGGACGATACGTTAGCTACAAGCCGAGACCGTGAAATGGTATTTGGGCCAACGTTACGCCACCGAGGCTTCGGGTTGCACAAGGTCCGCGGAAGTATCCGATGCTGGGCCTCGGATGCCTGCAGTGCTTTCTTTTTTTTTTTTTTCACGCGGCGATATCGTTGGCCGACCACCGAACGGGCTCGATCTCGTCTCGAGACGGAAATCAAAGCCGTTCCAATGAATGAGCTGCAGGACGGAACGACGTATCGTTTGCACCACGGTCCATGTAGGCCTCTGGCACGCGCGTTGGTGTTCACGAGCGGTCTCACATACGCCAGCAATCGTCCTTTGCAGGGATGGCGCGTGGGGGGGGGGGGGGGGGGGGGGGTAGAGGGGCGGGGCAAATGCTACAGCTTAGCATAGAGTAGAGTGCGTGTCGTCATTGTAGCGTCTGAGTGCTTACGAAATTTTACTGCGACAATGGCTTAACGGGTTGCGTCGTCGTCGTCGCTCTCAGATTCAAAGTTCGACGAAAAGGCACGGTTCAGGACAACATTCACTTGGGCTAGATGGTGCATACTTGAATTAGGAAGGAACAGCGCCAACTAAAGACGATCATGAGAGGGAGAACGACACAGGACAAGCGCCGCAGGCGCTTGTCCTGTATTGTTCTCCCTCTCGTGAGCGTCTTAGTTGGCGCTGTTCCTTCCTAACGAAAAGGCAGCATGCGCAGACTCGCTGCTGCCCGATCCACCAATAAAATCAGCCGCGGAATTACGAGATCTGCGATCTTTCGAAGCGCGCGTGCGGCCATCTTTCAGTGATTTGACGGTCGCGAAACATCGAAGTTCGTTAAAAAATTAACACCTTGCGAGGAAAGAGCGAACAGCTTATAAAAGAAAAATATAGTTTTCCTCCTTCACGTCCCGTGGGGCAGAGTGTCCGTGAGCGGCACGGATGGTCTAGAAAGCGGTGTTTCAAACCATCGATAGCCGGCAGCCATTTTTGCTTGCTACTCTGACGATTTCGAAAACTTCGGAGTGCACTAATAAATCAGTGCCTTGGGAAAAAAAGATAGCGAACTGCTTAGAAAACAAAAGAGTAGTTCTCCTTCGTGTCCGATAGCGCTGTGTCTCCGTGGGAGACGCGGAAAGTATAGAAACGGGCGTTTCAAACCACCGTCAGCGGTCTAACAATGCCCAGTGGGCGCGGTACAGAATGAGATAAGTGGGTAGAAATAACCAAACTTAGGTTATCTGATAGGTGGCTAAAATCAAGGCAAGCGGTAAATTTAAAGCTCCACTAAATATATATTACTCGTCCTAAAATATATTACTAGTCACGGCTAGGTGGCATGTGCCGCCGCCCAGTTTAAAGGGTTCAGCCTTATCCATCCATCCATAGATCCATCCATCCATCAATCAATCAATCAATCAATCAATCAATCAATCAATCAATCAATCAATCAATCAATCAATCAATCAATCAATCAATCAATCAATCAATCAATCAATCAATCAATCAATCAATCCATCAATCAATCAATCAATCAATCCACCCATCAATCAATCCACCCATCAATCCATAAATCAATCAATCAATCAATCAATCAATCCTCCTCTCGCGCTATCGTATCCGTCTTCCACAACAGAGAGTAGGAAGGGGCGGTCATGCGTCGTACACAAGCGCAACGTCCCCTAGCCGCTATCCACACCCATATCAAGCAGACGACTGAGCATCACATGAAGCCAACACATTCTGAGCTATCGCGCCGCTGCGCATGCAACCGGGCCTCACCCGCATGAGTGAGAAGACCCAATTCTTCTGAATAGACGCTCCTCTGTTTCCGTCATTTAACCGACTTGCGTGTCCGTTACTATTTCGGTTGCTTCAGGCGGGGGTGGCTGGCAAAGAGGAGGGCTCGCCCGAGTCCTTCGCGTAGCCCTCCCCCTCAGGCAAGATACCCCGCCCAATAAAACGCGCAGCGTGCCACAAAGAAAGCTGTTAGCTTTAAAATCAGTGCAATCTATGGGCCCCATTCATCGGCTTCTTGTCATTTCTGGGCTTCTCCAGCATTACAGCTTGAACACACCCGCTCGCGTCCAAAATTACGCCTCCTATAACAGGTGTTCAAGAGTTATCTGTATACTAACGTGTTGAATTCCACGCTAAACGTAGGCTATGGCTACCAACAGTACGGGTGATCTCAGATTTGAATGCGAAAAAACCTGCATTTAGACACCGATCGTTACCCGGAAGAATGTTAATTGTCCTCAGGCTTCGGCTCATCTCGTACTCAAGAAATGCCTCATTTCCTGCGTTCGGATCATTTCACGCAGTGCCAAATTATAAAGAGCAACAGAGACCACTATCCGTAGTTTGAAGGATGCAAAGCAGTGACCTGCGCCAGCAAACTTCTCGAACAAGAAAAAAGAAGAAAAAGACGGCATCCTCTTTTATTCATGCAGAACTTTATCTGCTTTCCTCTGTTCGAGTTAACTAAAGACACCTTTGAATAAAACGAAGCGATGCGCATTTGCGCTTGTTAAACTCTAAAGAAAACAAAACTAAAGGTAGCATGCTAAGATCTAGCATGCATTCAGCTAGATGAAAAGAGGCACGCAATACCATGGGGCAAAATGTTTTGTACAGAGGAAAGGCCGCAATGAAAATGGCGGCTTAGGAGAGGTAGTGGAGGAGGGGAAGGGGGCGTTGTTCTGCAGCACCGAAATAGAAGCAATCGATACCATGGTCCTCGGGGAGTGGGGAGAGAGGGTGTATTGAAGGAAAATGACGGGCTCTAAGAAGACTTGTATATGAAAAAGACCGTGCAGCAATTGCAGAGGTTCAATGGCTCTGTAGAGAGCACACGACATAGACACAGCGTATCATTGTAATGGAAAGAGAGAAAGGGAAGAAGCGAGCTATATATAGCATCTACAGTCATGGACCTGTGCTTCATAAGCTACTGTTTACGAACTGTAAGAAAGAACGAACCAAAGAAATAAATAAAAAGAACACAGCGAGGCTATATATAACATCTCAGCCTTCGCCCCGTGTTTCACTAGCAAGTGCCTACGCGAACCTTGTTGGCATGTCGTCTGCTACCACTCGGGGATAGCAGAAGGCGTACGCGAGTGGCATCGCTCGAAATCGTCTGTAGTGCACGACTTCGCCGTTAAGAGCCGGGGAGATTGGAATCGGAGATCTTATTTATGTTAGGAATTGGGGAGGCTCTGGAAGGGAAAAAAACACGCGAACACGATGAACCGGTGAGTACTTTGGGGGCAGGAAACCGAAAACGGGCGAGGGAAATCTGTTCCGCCGTCCTCGTCAAAGAAGCGCTTTTCCCAATCAGAACGTGCCCATAGCGGGGGAGCCGAATGTCATTCAATCAGGGACGCCAGAGGGCCGAAGCAAAAATGGAAGTCTAGTAAAATGGCGCAGGAAACTGCAACATTAGGAATGGGGGAGAAAATTGCTAAAATATCGCCTTCGTTGTACTTTATTTTCCGGTTCTCAAAATGAACCGCATTTCCGCTCGCTTTCGGCGCTCCGAGTTCCCTGAAGTACGCTTGATGCAGACGCGGAAATAATAGGCTCGTGTGGGAGACGAGCTCTTCAGAAATGGCATTCATGTGGGGTTACCGGAAGGAATACGGCAACGGGGGTTTGCGTGGCGCTGGCTGAAAGAGTTAGCGCAACTCTGATTCGCTCGAGTGGCGCTGTGGCAGAGGCTGAGTTTGAAGGGCGGTGTTTTTTCGGTGTCGAACGTTTTAAATGGCCGCACCGTTCTTTGAGAAAGTTCGTTAACGCCCGCGCCCACTTCGCCGTGTCAAAGCAGGCTCTTCAAAAACCGGCTCGGTGTTGGTACCTAAAGTGCGATCAAACATAATTTACGATAGATTCTGAGTTCATTCACCTGTCTTTTTTTTTACATTTTATGTCGCTTTAGGGGCAGCAGTTGGATCACAGGTTAGGTAAGGTCAGGTTCCCTATAAGGGTGTAGGGTTATTTGGAGTGCCCGCAAGCAGGGTTAAATTATTGGAGCAGTGACTACTAAGACTTCCGACATTAAACAAAGGCCATCGGATTTGCTTCGCCTTGAATAACTTGATAGTAGCCCGAAAGTAATTCTGAATGGCTCGTTTGGTGACCATGTTCGCAAAACAGACTAGATGGACACTAAATAGGATTATTGGGCTCAAAGAAAATAGGCTGTATTATAGCTATTGCATTTATCTAGCGGTAAAACACCCGCACTTTGCGTTAGTGGAGGTTTGACAAGCCAGGAGAGATTCAAGAGGGCAACACGGGTAGCGGGGCCTCTCTGACGTTGACGCACAAGCCTCCCGTGATGTCACATATTTTGACCACGTCTGTTATAGCCCCAATTATTTCTTGATCAGTAAAGGAGGGCCTCATTTTAACATAAAGGAACTACAAGGGAAAAAAAAGGAAGTCAATGCAATGATTATCCACTTTTCCAGCGCCAGACGCTTCATAAGGAACATTGGCAGAGCACAGATGGTTTCATCGGTAACCCGCATCACAACATAAGATAGTCGCAATAATTGGTCTCGAATAGGCTTGCGGTAAGCATTTCTAAAAGTCTTTATAGTAGCCAGTGTTATTTCCCACGAAAAGAACCAGTTAGCCATTAGACGGCGACAGAGGGCGGGTGACTGGTAAGTTAGCATACGATTTCAGAAAGCTCTGTGTTTGCGAGAGAGAGAGAGAGAGAGAGAATAAATTGAAAAGGCAGGGAGGTTAACCAGATGGGTAGATCCGGTTTGCTAGCCTACGATGGGAGAGAGGGGAGGGGGAGGTAAAGTGTGTCTGCGAGGATCGCGATGTGCCTGCTTCCTGAACAGTACGTAGCGCCATCGACATCGACGCGATCGCCACAGGAAAGAAAACGAGGTCAGGCGAGGCCGCGAGCAGCGCGGGAGATTAGTTGGTGCTGGGGCCCGAAGAACTGAAAGTTAGTTGAGTTTGAGCTCCGGTGCTGGAATAACATCTCGGTCTCGCTCTCTCTCTCTCGTGCGCTCTAAAAGTATAACGCCCGAGCTTTAAAAAAGAATGGTGTGTCTGTGCAATCGTTATCGACATGAAGATAATCTGCAGAGCGTAGCAATGAGAAATTGAAGCAGGAGCGTTCTGCGGGCTGCAACACGGAAAAATGAGGTAATTCAGATCAACGCAGCCGAAGACGCACACACGCACGCATGCGCAAATGTCAGTGTCATCCAAAAAAAAGGGTTGAAATACTTGCACCGCTTTGATTATAGGTCTTAAAATTACGCTTATTCTTCTTTTTTCATCACAAGGGAAAGAAAATTGGTGGTAGACTTACCTACAAACGGTCAGTCCAATACAGCAGGCGTAATATGGAAAGAAAAACAAAAAGAGTTGGAAGGCGCTTCAGCCTGTATTTCAAGTAGGTCAATGATCAACTTCTGACCAATTTTTATTTTACAATACCCTAGCGTTTGGTCCACATTTTGTGCACTAAACCTTGTTCGCGACCCGCCCACGTTTTCACGCATGATAACGGGTTAATTCATTGTAAATAATTTTGGTGCATTTAAATGCCATAACTACAATGTGATTATTAGCCACATTGTAGTGTCGGGAAAGCGTCTGTGGCGCAATGGTAACAGTAACGGCTGTTGTGCTTGAGGTCCTTTGTTGGAATGCAGCCGTTATACAATTTTATATATATCGAACTATGGATCGGCGCGCACGCACGCACGCACGCACGCGCACACACACACACACACACACACACACACACACACACATACACACACACACACACACACACACACACACAAACACACGCACGCGCACGCACGCACGCGCACGCACACGCGCACGCACACGCACACGCACACGCGCACGCGCACGCGCACGCACACGCACACGCACACGCACACGCACACGCACACGCACACGCACACACGCACACACGCACACACGCACACACGCACACACGCACGCGCACGCGCACGCACACACACACACACAATGTTGTTCATCGGAGAAATTTAGAATCAGCCCCTTGCTGAGGTCAAACGTTTCAATTTATCTGAAAGATAAGCCCGATCAGAAATTGCAAGCGCGCAGAACTGCGTTACAAAAACAAAGCAACATAATGCGGTCATCAGTGGTAACACAAAGAATGTCTCTACTTGTACCTACGGCGCGGCGCGCCGCAGTGGTTTATTATGGCTATGTCGTTACGTTACTCAGCACTAGGTCGCAGGTTCGATTCCCAGCCGCGGCGGCAATATTTCTCGGCGCAGGCCAAATGCATAAAAAATAACTGAAAAAAAAAACGGTCTGTGCTTAGATTTAGGGCCAAGTTAAGGAACTCCAGGTAGTCAAAATTAAAAGGGCCTCTAAATACCTGTTTTTTTTTTTAAATATAGCAAAAAATCGCTGCCATTCTGTTAAAGAGGCTCCTGTGAACACGCGAGCCAAAGGTTTGTTGAACATGCCCCAAGTGATTTACAGTGTCACGTCAAAAGCAGCGAACTGTCGCCCGCTCTCGCATCTGCGATGTCATCACGCAGCGTCATCGAAAACATTTGGCCTGCCAACGACGCTATTGGCCGATTGCGCGATCACGAGAACATTCTCAGTAGTAAATAATATCTAATTTTGACTCGTGTAAATGAATGATTTGCATGTCTGCGATCTCGAAAAATACAGAAAAATCATTTCACCTTTGCACTGCGCGTAGTTGCGTTTGCTATGTCTGGCCTTAGGGATGCCACTGGCTATGCAAGGGCGCGCTGTGCAGCGTACTATTACGCGTGGCCTCAGAGATGCCAGAGGCCAATGCAGTGACGTGCTGCGTAGTGTACTGCTACGTGTGGCCTCAGAGATGCCAGTGGCTGTGCAGTCGTGGGGCGCCGCGACGCTCAACTTTTGACCGGGGCTTTGCCCTCTAGGCTTCTCCCTTGTGTAGCTTCTAGCGCGCTTGCGGATACAAAGTGAGACGAGAAAGCTGGGTATAGGTGCGATAACTAGAGCTATAGTTCAAGGATTCGCAACATCTTCGCGGCACCAGATTATTTTCGCGTACATCAACAGTGAGGTCATCCAGGGCACCCTTCAGCCTTGGGACCCCCGCTACTGCAAGCCTCATAATCAGACCGTGGTTTTCGCATGCAAAACCTCACATTTATTTATTTTTTCAAGTTGAAGCTCTTGTTTGAACCCTGTTGAAGCCTTAAAGGGCCAAGGCGCAAATTGTCTAGCTTGAATTATGCATTGCCTGTTAAAATGTACGCGTCCTGCAGTAAGCTGGCAAACTTTGAGCGCGTTCGCCATGATGGAACACTTTTATTGGAATTTTTTAACGTCACAGTTGAACCGTACAACAGCCTCGCAACACTGAGGGGTGGCAAACTCAATTTTCACATCAGAAAAGGCTCGCTCGGGTAAGAGAAGTCGATATCAAAGGCCGTGCCTTTGTGGACCGCAAACACCGGAAGTGTTGCAGTAGCTGGATGTGCCGCCATGCGTCGTTTGGTTTTTTTCATGTGCGTCTTGGTGGTTTGTTGCTGCTTCTTACCATGCGAATGAAGGAATCACAGCACATTTTTCTTTCCCGTTAGTTGCTCATTTTTCTTTATCTGGCTGTGTTCTTGTAATTTATGCGCACATCTCTTTTGCACGAACGTTTTCGACCTTTTCACTTGCGGTGCTATGTATAACGTTTACTCACCGCTTTCGTTTCTTTTTGAAATCCTTATGTAATGCCTCTAAACGTTCTCTAGGGTGCGTGAATAAAAAGAAAAATATCAAACGTCGACACCTTTACAGCGCCGTTGGGTGCCGAGGCCGGCCGGAGCAAAACGTCCCAGGTGGTCTCAAACAATTTCAAAGGAGACCACACAGCGGTGGCCCCTCAATTTCTGACGTCACGCAGACCATGCCAAAATGGCGGTCATTGTTGGTGGGAGTGGCATAGGAGCAGTGATTTCAAATCGAAATTTCAAGTTGAAATTCGCGCTATGAACCTCCCTCCCTTTTTACTTGTTGTATAAGCATATTGGGCTGACTACTCTCAGTTGCAGTAATAAACTGAGAATAGTCGGATGATTATGTCATTGCCCCTTTCATGTCTCCATCTTACTCCGAACGTCCGTCTCGGTTAAACACGATATAGCCAGACACTAGAAAGTCCACTAGATGGTCTTGCTGTTTGTTTCAAGAAATAAATTCTGTATCATCAGTGGCAGTTCCGGCAAGAATTGCGATAAACGTTTCATTTTTTAAGGGAGGATGGCGCTATGATGCCGCATGCAGGAGAATGTGATGAAGCGAGAAGAAAGTGAAAACCTCTTTACAAATTGTCAATGCAAGTTCGACGTTACCGCAATAGATTGACATCGTTGAAATAATGCTATCCCGTTACAGCCACCACAACAGGGTTCTTCGTCAAACCAGTTGGCATCTACAGACATCAAAACATTTACACGAGCTAAATTATCTTTAAAAAAGTTACGGCACCTGAAAACAAAGAACAGTGTTAACGTGCGACAGTTACCAAAACGACAATGATTTCATTAAGGCTGCATTGTTATATTTCTTCCCTGCAAGTCAGCGTTGTCATTTCTTCGCTGCAATTCGCTGTCATTTCGGAAAAGGTATAGAAAAGCTACAAAATAAATCTCATTTTTTTTATAAGCTTTTATCAGCTGTCTCAAAGCCACATGCCTTCGGACTTGGGAGCTTCAACCAGACAACGAAGTAAACAAGGCGAAAGAAAAAAAAAAGAAGGGAAAGAAGACACTAAAGAAAAGAATGGGTGTCGGAACACAAAGGCCAGAATCCAGTTTCAGGAGCTGTCACTTCACTTCTGGCAGATTGGTTTGGTGTGGCAACACTATAGGCATGACATCGAATTACTTAATCGGGGAGAGGGTTCTTATCTAAGCAAAAATATGGAAGCTATACGTGGGTCTTAGTTTCGCGCATTACTAGATGAACAAATGTAGGAAGGAAATGTCACTCTTGCAAGTGGCTGGAACCATCTGTGGTATTTTCTTTTCTGATTTCTAAATGTGCCCAAGTTCAGCGAACCACGACAAAGCGAAGAAGACGTGGCGATGAAACGAAGAGCTGTCTTTTAGATTCCGAGTCGAACTTTCTTTCTCTAATTCACAAAGAAAACGTAGAAATGGCAATTTCAAGAGCAGCACACTTTCATGGCGTGTCTTCTAAGTTGATATACCGTGATCGCGTTTATATTTCTTGTTTTTTTTTTCTTTAGACACGAAGATTTCACATTGTATCCCTGGCTTACGTCAGAAAGAGCAATGATGTTGACTAAGTTTACGCGACAACGACTTCTGAGCGCAATACAAGCAGCGTCTATTTTAATGCAATCACGGAAGTGCTGCCGCTTGGAAGATTTTATTTTCAAGCTTTTGTTTTTTTCATACCCCGTGATCATAGAAAAGAAGTAGTCGGAAAATGGTGACAAGCTATGGGGCCGTTTTCTGAAAGGATCCACTCAGGCGATAGTACCGTCTTGGCCACGCATCAACTAACGCTGCGCGCGGATTGGCTGTTTCAGAAAAACTGGAAAAATAAATAGCGCCATCTAGTAGCTCCGGCTTACGTCTATTTGACGTCATGGTGTTATTGGGTGCTCCCGACATGTGTTGAGTGAACGACCGCGTCTTTCCGCGGTCGGTTGGTGGTGTACTGCAGTAGAGACAAGAGCGTTGGTAGTTTATAGTATTATTTGGTGACAGTTTGCTCGCAGTTTCACGGAGCGATATTTGTTGAGCGTTCAAGTGACAATTTTCGGTGACTGTGCCTGTGCAAGTGACAATTTTCGGTGACAGCGTCGTGGAACAGCTGGCTGCGGCACCATGAACAACGCGTTGCTGGAGCGGTTGGCGGTGAAGTTTACTAGAGACAAAACAGAAGATGCTGCTCAGGCAGTGCGCGACGGCTGACACACAGGCGCAGAAACAGTGTCCCCCTCCCCCCCACTTTGTAACATCATAAAAAAAAATGTACTTCGCAACCGCGTGAGTTCTAGCGCAACATCTTCATTAAAGTAAAACATTTCACACTTGCTTTTTTCAATTTATTTTTACCTAAATTTGCCGTAGGCAACCATAGTAACTGCGCAGAAACCGTACTGCGGCCATTCCACTTGAAAACAACCCTCCTCCTCCCCCCCCCCCCCCCTGAGCCACTCTACGCTCTAATGGTGCGCTCTCTCGTGCGCTCTCAAGCGTTCGAAAGTGCGTGTTCGTAGCGCATGCTGACGTCACGGGTAAGAAGCTAGTTGATTTATTGAATGTGACTATCGCCTCGGCGATAGCATCGCCAAAGTTGATCGTTTCAGTATACGGCCCGTGATCAGCTGCTCTTAACCCACTATATATATATATATATATATATATATATATATATATATATATATATATATATATATTCTCTTCCCACCAACATATGGTGGGAAGAGAGAGATTACACCTGGGAAGAGGGAGTTCGCCAAGATGATGGTGCGATCGCTCTTCGGAATAGGGTGGACTTCCTGAAGAAAACAAGGCAAGGAAGACCTCAGAGTAAATTTTAAAAAATGCAACGGTTGTTTCGCCCGAACTGTCGAGCAATAATAGGAATCTATAGCCTATTATGAAGAGTGATACGACTGCGGCTTAACTTAAAGGTCCATACGACAACCAGCACTAAATAAGAAAAAAAGAATACAGAGCACGATACAGACGGTGTCGTTCTGTCTTCCTTGCTTTTTTTTTTTTGCGGTCTTTCGCTGCCATATTTCAACATGATCGGTCGCCATCTCTCCCAGCTGTTGACACCAAGGCTCGCGCTGCTTCTGACAATATCAGTTTCAGAGAAAAAGAAAACCAAATGCATTGTCATTATTGCGGCAATGCTCTTTTGGAAAGCTCACGTGACTTTATAGCCTGCTTCTTTGTTCTATAGCCTCTTTCACTTCATGTCAGTGGATTCGCCTCCACACTAGCCGTGGGTTCAGCCATATTGGCTTTAGCCTGTAGAAAGTTTTAGCCCCTTTAATCACGACGTACACATTTGTGCGCGCGACCTAATTTGGTCATTTCTGCGCAGCGGTTGCAAGGAATAGACCAGGAACCTTAAGCTTAGGGCAAACCAAAATAAAAATGCAAAATTCAGAACCTTGGAAGCGTTGTTGAACACATAGTGCAACAACAGAAATTGGGAACAATGATAATAACATTCAACGCTTGGGGATTCGAGTGATCCCCTGTTGGTGCGCGAACAAGTGTAAATAAAGTCTACAAGAAATAAATTACGCAAGCGAATCCAGCATATTAAGCACGTGCACCTCTTTTTACTTAGGTACGTCAAATTAAAAAAAAAAAAGCAAATATTCGTGGCGGACGGCATCGAAACACTGAGTATAGTGCAACGGAGACATTTTGCAAGCACTGTGTCAAATACACGAGAACATCAGCTGGTAATTGCGAAAAGAAATAAAAAAAGGCGATCAAAATTAGCCTCCGAACTGAACTGGCTAAAACCACACACACATATCTTTGAATATGATAATGTACAAATCAAAATACACAATTATCTTTCCATTACGGGTAGAACCCCAACACCCCCACACAACAAATAAGCTGCACAGCAGCAATTTCTAATCATCGAAAATCCGGCTCTTATAATGATTTTGGAACAGTGATAATTTGGCAGTAATTGCTATGAGGAGAGAACACAGAACATGTTCTTCAAAGTAAATGCGCCACTTATGTATGCTTCGAGAAAGGTTGAAGAAAAATTACCTCGTTGCTCCGGTACCGATGGGTTCGAGCTACAGCACTTCCATTTCGTGCCGTTACATCCTTGTCCTAAGCGTGATGCGATCTTCAAAACTTTCGAACACTAAGAAATTAAATTGCTTTTTTTTCGTTTTTAACAATGGCCGCTCAAGTCAGAATCGCAAATTACTCGCGCAATGGGGAGGGAAATTTCTTTCTGTAGATAATAACCACATATTTTATTGTTAATCACATGTACAGGCAAGTCCACGTGTGAAAATTGGATTTCACTTGAGGCCCTGAAACAAGTGTAGCAAGAAAGCTTCACGCACATTTTTAAACACTTCACAATTTTTCAGGCTGTGTTCTGAGAAAGAATTACATCAAATAGGATAACTTAAATGACGAATGGTCATTTTCAGGAAACAAGAAACAATGCAAATCAAAAACAATCGCCCATACACAAGAACTCCTAAGAACAGACAAGGGAAGTAGAAGAGCAGATAAGGAATTCGTAAAGGACAGCAAGACAATCATTATATCTAGGCATCCAAAACAAGGCATGAACGGAACCCAAAGTGCTAAACCAGTACTGAAGTCCAAATATCAGGAAATGATGAAAACGAACGGATCTCCGATTTGTCACCGACGGCGCTGCTTGACGCAAATGAACAGATGTCATCCTGACTTAAGTAGCACTGGGGCCAGACAAATTTTATTGATTATCTAAGCACAGCTGACAAAGGCAATTGTGACTTCCAATCTAAACATTAACGAAGTCAAGCATTCCTAATTGCAGTCTTAAGAAAACTTCATGACGTAAAATCCCACAATTTAGGCTCGGGCTTGAATAAAAAAAAAAGTACAGCACGAGGGACGAGGAAATGCTCAAAACAACGTCCGCATTTCAACAAGGAGGTTTCTTTACATAAGTATTATACTAATTGTTACAAAGTCACTGCAAACCCTTACGATGTCAAGAAATATTTAGTTTCATGTAAAGTATTTGGCTAAAACTTTAGCTTTGAATTATGATTGACAAGGTTTAAAGGAACACTGACGCCAAACACTAAATCAGCGTAAACAAGAATGGGCATCAAATAGGAAAATTTGAATTCTTAATGGTGGTAATGAAAACTAGAGGTAGGCTAATATAATATTTTTTAATACGCGTCGAATATCAATAATAAGTAGTGAATATCGAATAGTAACAAGCAAGTGCCTATAGATGCAGCAGAAATAGTTATTTCGGCATATTTAGGTACTACGCTTGTACTGACTAGGGTGCAATAAAGACATCCAACAATCACGTAGAAAGAATTACTTTTAAAGAAAAGATCACTAATCTTGCTACAAAAAAATTACGGCAACACTCTCCTCACGGTAACCGTCGATGGCAATGCGATGAGCATTGGATCAATGTAGGGACACACCGTAATTCAGAAGTCAGCTTTATTAAACATCCGTAGCTATCGTTCGGAGACATTCATTACTTGTGCTATATGCGCCATATTCGGATATTCTACTAGGACACACTGGTGTCCTATATATATATATATATATATATATATATCGCTCAACGAGACTTGTTCATTTTCCTCTGTCTTTGAAAGGAGGCGTTAGGATATCGTTGCCCAAACAATAATAAATATTTGGTAGCGCGGAAGACGTTTGAGGTCATAAAACATAAGGCACGTCCTCACGGGCTTAAGGCAGCTATATTTTCGTCTATTCGACCCTGAAACTTAGGAGCGAACTCAAAGAAGCAGGGCGTTGAATAATGCGTCCGGAGGATTTGAAGGTTTTAAAGAAGAAAAAAAAGCAAAGGAAGCAGGCTGTAAGGATTTACCCACCACAAGGCTTTGCTCCGTTACCGCGTACGTACGTGAGCTCCGTCCAGTTAAAAAAAAAATTGTTTCTCTTGTGGTGGCCATGAATTCCAGAGCGCTAGAGACGTGCTTCGCTTGGACAAGTACGATCTCGTTTCCGCGCGCTCTGTGCCACTAAAACGGTGCAGTATTGGGAAAGCTACAGATTATGCCGGCCAACGCAGCAGCATAGCATTGATCTCATTCTGGTCATTCTTGGACACGTCGTCTGCTCTTGAGAACGGTGAGCAGACGACGCTGAAGGGCGCTCGACGATCGTGCGCACCTGGAACCAAGAAAACGAGGTGCGGCACACGAATGTCTGAGAGACTCGATGCTGCTGCGTTCATCTTCGCAAAAAGGGAGGTATTGCCAACACCTAGTGCATTTATCGCTCCACTGTTTTGTGACAAAAGGAGAAGGTCTTCTTATTCCAGGAAAGTGCACGAAATCCCAGAATAAAGCGTCGTCTTTAATGCATTCTTCTGGGAAAGAAAAGATCCCTAGGTAAACCAGCACGGCGATGATCCGCAAAATCGCATTTGCAAGGAAGAGGCACTGTTTTTGAGAAATAGAGATATTCCTTTTTTTATAAAGCGGCTGCTCGTCTCTTTAAGAGAGACAAATGGCGCCCGAGACATCCATTTGAGAGTAGAATCCAGATTAACTGCAGAAATCTTGGAGGCGTTTCTTCTGAAACAACAGTGCTGCAGCGTCTGGCGTCGAACAAGCAGTGCTCTTTATGGTAGTATTATTAGTTCAGCGCCTCTTGTAACACACATAATGTTTACAGCGTTGCTCCAACAAAGCATAGATTAACAACGCCATAACAGCGCTATTGCGTATTCTAACAAAGTGGCTATGTGACGTAGTAGTACCAATCTACAGCCTGTTGTAATAGAGTATAATGGTCACAACGCTGCTACAGGAAAAGATACATCCAAAACAGGAAAACAGCGCTATTGCTGCCAGCAGCACAGTGACCCTCTAAAGGTAAATTTTAAAAGAAAACATGAACACAAAGGGCGCAGGCGAACGCAACCATAGGTCAATCAGAGTAGGCCGAAACCTACACAGCCAGATAACACATTTAAAGCGCACATGGGGACGGAAATCTTAAAGTCGCAGCAGCCGAATTGGCCGACAAACCGTCCAGGTTTGGCAAACGCCGGGCTCCTAATTCTGTTCGTTTTTCCTTGATGCAAAATACCAAGACTGCGTGCCAGCGAAGCACGGAACGAAGCACGTGTTCGCAGAAAGACGTTACAAGATAACAAGAGAACAGCCTCTCAAGAAGTAATTTGCTGCCGCGGCATCGAAGGTAATTTCCTCCAACAGCCACTGCCCGTGTACAATGTGGAGCCGGGTCAATAGGAGGTGTACAAATAGACGCCCCAGCGACGGCCCCTTCTTAGTAGCAGGAAACAAATTTCGAAGGACGTGCTTTTTGCTGGCTGCTTGTGCCGGAAGCAATTGAAGAGCCGGAAACGCATCATGGACACCATGTATCCAACAACGTCTTTTTGCGAGCATGCCGTTACAGGATGGGGGTAAGCGGGAAGATTCCACAAACTCGGTGTGACCACACCCAAATTGTAGCAAAGCCTACGTTGGGTTCCTGCGGAAACGCTAGAGTAAAAACAGCTTGCAATATAATGGAAAGAAACAAGAATGTAAAAGGATTAACTGCTTCTTAATATGAAGTTAATATAGTATATAGATTTCATAAAGACTCTCTGTATACCATTGAAACTTGTCGTGCACTCCCCCATGCTTTAGGCTTGGAAAACCTTTCTTGATATCCTTCGCTAAACGAAGGTCATTATCAGGCCGATATATCTGTGATTTGTTGGCGGTCCATACGTCCGAACGAGCTGTTTGCAGAACGTCCACGGACATAAAGCCCTAATGCCCCAATTCGTTTATGTATTATTATTATTATTATTATTAGATGCGGAAACATACAAGCACACAAAGGAAACAGTGAGGAGCAAGCTGACAACTGTCACCGAGAGCGGCACAACGCCTGCCCACCCTTTCGCGAGGAGAGTATGAATGTATGTATGTATGTATGTATGTATGTATGTATGTATGTATGTATGTATGAATGAATGAATGTATGTATGTATGTATGTATGTATGTATGTATGCATGCATGTATGTATGAGGAAAGCCTTCAAGCCTTGGGTAAACTATGTAAAGAAGCAATTTTGAGGGAAGAAACAAAATAACAACGCAATAAAGAAAGAAATAAGGAAGAAAAAGTAAATAATAAACAAAAAACAACAATAGAGAATAAAAAGAACGATAGACACAAAAGAGGCATAAGGAAACGAATAAATAATGAAGAAGAGGCGTAATGAAGTCTGCATAGTTCAGAGACCATTCCGTGGAATTGCTCTGAAGATGAGGTTGCGAAGAAGTACGAGACTCAGTGAGAGAGAGATAGAGAGCGGGAGAAATAAAAAGAAACAAAGAGAATTGGCAATGAAACAGGTATTCAAGGTGCCTGCAGCAAGATTCTGGCCAGGGATGGCGTAGTGCACCTGGCAGGAAAGTTGGAATTAAGGCCACCTCAAAGGTGTTTTCTGTATCCCTCGACTTTCTTATTTTTTCCGGGGAATGATGCAGCAGTTTCGGGACTCCATCTCGTGCAAGGCAGCGCCGGAAGCGAGGTGATTTTCGAGAACGGAGCGATGCAAATTCTACAAGAGTGCACCCGCGTGATCACGTGGCCGCGAGGTATAAAAGGAACAGCTTTTTTTTTTCTCCGGCAGTCATTCCTGGTTTCTCGTTTGGAAACAAAACATCTCGAGAGCTACTGCAACGACTCCAGCGTCCTGAGCCGCTGGCTTTCATTTAAACACACTCCACTTCCTATCCCCAATGAAACTCACGCACATGCATCGTGCCATGTGATTTCTAGTACTGGAGAGATAGTCTGTTGCAAATTTCATGCAGGCATTCAAACCACCCGTGCACCACTCTGCCGGTATGCGAGGGGAGTCCTCATTCGTTCCATAATTGAACGGGGCTTTCATTTGCACCAGGGTCTCTGCGTGGGCGTAGATTTTCCCTCCGACGTAGCGTTGTGGTGCCTTGCGAAGGCCGTGCTGGGATATCTAGAATTATTAATGAAACGAAGCTATACTACAACAAAAATGAGAACAAGGACGCGTTGATTCTGTGGAAACGTAATCATGGAAAACGCGAGAAAAGTCAAATTTCGCGGTCAGTTTTCCTATTTCCCAGGGAAACTGCAATGTAGTTACCCTTGTGTATATATACCTGAGTTTAAACGCTGCCAGTCTGCAGGAGTTCGCACCTGCGTGTGTGTTCTTGTGTGGTTGTTATCGTGTGTTTGCCTATGCTTTATATGTGTATTTGTGTGTGTTAGTATCCATGTGTGCTTCAAGTGTGCCTGATTGTCGAAGTGTGCTTCAAGTGTCTTAGTGTCGACGTGTTATTCGAGTGTGCGTGTGTGTGCGCACACGCTCTTCCATTCGTGCTTGCGTGTTAAGAAGAAAACAAAAAAGAACGTTCGCAGCGGAAAGAGAGAGAGAGAGAAGGGAAGACGGAAAGGAAGGGAGGTTAACCAGACTGAGTCCAGTTTGCTACCCTACACGTGGGGAGGGGAATGGAGAGTGAAAGAGCGGAAAGTGACACAAAAACTGACATGCTGACGTCTTTGCTACATTGCTCAGGCAAAGAATGTGTCCCGCAAATAACTAATGAAAGTGAAACATCGCGTACCAAGTTTGAAGAAGTGAAGAAATATTAAGGCCTCAATCGAAAAAAAAAACGAATTGGAACCTGATTAGCGATGCATCGGCTATGTCAGCGGTGACGAAAGTTCGTCGACTTTACACGTATTTCGTTACCTAACGGGGTTCCAATAGAGAGATGTAAGATAAATTGAAACGAAGGCTAGAACATCAGCCTCATTTATTATCTCCAACGAGCTGATCTTGATAAAGAGACTATTCGTGAAAGGCAGGTTGCTTCCTTTTGTGCGAAGCGCTTTTGTAAGAGTCCGCCTGCACGCGACAGCGCCGCAGTTTTTGCCCTGTAAAGCGCGCTTTTCTGTTAAACAGAGATGTCACATGAAGTAGCTTTCTTTACGTCAGCAAAGTGCGCTGCGCGCTACAGAATGTGAATAATAACAATTATTATTATAAATTTTTTTTTCAAGGGTCACTTTATTAGATCTTTCCCTCTACAATGCGTTTTGTTTGCTTCTGGTTGTTTATGACCAACGATCGTGCCGGCTAAATGATGCATGACTGCGAGCCTCGGAAAAAGCTTAAATTTCAAACCAAATACCGTTTGCCCTTCTCCTCCAGGGCACCGCTTTTCCGGCCTGAGAGTCGACGTCAATCGCACAAGTTCGCCTACGTACACGGCGGTGCTTCGACGTCATCCACAGTGACACGTGACTTCAATAACTATTCCAGGCAACATCAGTTATTTGCTTAATCCGTTGCTTCCATAAACGAATTGATGTTTAGAGAAATATTAAATCATACAGATCGTATGTCTGCGTGCTTTTGTTTTACTTCGCAACGTAGCAAGAGATGTATTTCCGTTTCACCTCCTTGTTGCCACATCGTGCAGCGGCGTGCACAGAGAACGAAACTACGTAATTTTCCACCGTGTTCCAGCACCGCTATCATGCTGCTTTCATCCTCTCGCGTCTGGCTCCGTGCTCGGGATTGTGGCACTGACTTATACCACTAACCAGGTGTTCTTCGTAAAGAGCGCATGAAATCTTTGGTTGCGCGAAACGAGACAAACGCTACAGCTCGCGCACAGTCACCGGAAGTGCGCTACTTAGCAAAAACTAGAGAGAGAGAGAGAGAGAGAGAGAGAGAGAGAGAGAGAGAGGGAGAGAGAGAGAGAGTAAAGAATGCAGGGCCCATAACATATGCGTCACGCGGTCCTCCAGCTCCGATTTGAGAAAACGCAGGGAAGGAATTTCACTTGCGGGCGCTAGACGGGATAAGTGGAGAGAGTGTCCATGTTGGCTGTGACACTCGCTTCCAGAAATATTGTGTTCGCGGCACTTCAAATACCTCTGTCTCCTCTGTTCATGAGCTAAGTTGAAAAATTCTTGCGGTATAACACTATTTAGAGGGCACGTAACTCTCTCCAGCGTATAACGAAGATTTGCTATATGGCCTGGTGCGGGGCCTTTTAAGAGCTCTAACGTACGCCATGTAGGGCCTGTAACAACATTGCACAGGCGCCACTAAGCTGTCCGTAAAGATGGGCGCCAGTAAAATTACATCAGTTTCAGGTTTCAGCACTGATATGGTTTTGCACATTTAAAAACAGTCCGAGAAGATTTAATATGAAAGGCATGTGCTGTGAATATTATACTTCATGAAATTTGCTTGTGCGCTGCCATGATTGATTATCGCAGCCATATAACCCGCATGGATGGCATATATAAGCATAGAACATACATATGCCTAAATATATGCGGAACCCCGCGGCAATGCAAACGATGACAGTGACAATTCGCTTGGAGGTTCCATAAAATTGCAATATTCGATAATCAGTTTCGAACCCCGGCTTCCTAGCACACAAGCTCTATTGTCTGACCATCGGACAAGAAACGAATGTCTGAAAGGCGGAATGCACTTGAGCAGGCCAGCGGTTGGGACGCTTGGCGCGCCCAGGCCGCGTCGCATTCCACCAATTTACTTATAAAAAATGAGCGTGCGCATCTTTCGGATGATACCGCATGAAGTACAGACACATAATGTTCAGCCAAGGTAGAAGCAAGATTCAACCGTTCGACTGCTTTCGAGGTGTTCTGTGTCATAATTATGACGATTTCGGCATGCGTGTGCATGGAGGCTTGCTGCGATGCTCATCGTGGAATTCGAATGAAGACTTCATTCAAGTGTGCACTTATGGACGATGGACTAAAAGTCTCCAACGCCTCACCTCTCACCTCAGGACCACACTTGCGCACAAGCTGTGAAAGAAGAGAAACGTTAGTCTAGTACATTTAAACTAAATGTGCACAAGTACACAATGAGCGGATAGATGCGAAGACGTGCTCGCACATGTGAAAACGTATAAGCATTATGAACAGGAAAGCGCACTATGCATATATCAGGTAGTGTATTTTAACTGAATAGCAACAACAGATAACCGAAGAGAACGATTATTAATCATAACTTCATATTTTAGGTTGCTAAGCTGTCTAAAGTGCAGTTTTGCATGTCAAAATCTTTCTCGTTTTTTTTTTCCTATTGCCTAGTTTCCCCGCTTTCTTTTCAAAACCCCGCTACCCCTCCAATTAAATTTTTTTTCGCTTAACATTTTCCGCACTTCGCCGTTCTAGTCAAGCTCGTACTTCGAGACCTTAATAAAGAATGAGAGAGAAAGAAATAAGGAGCCTCCTCAGAATAGTTAGTTCCCAAACTTAGTGCCATCAAACTTGGAGAGGCAGTTTGTCTTCTAAACGACGTGGCTCATTTTGAAGACGCTCACCTGGCGCGAATTACAGTACTCGAAAAAGCTTAATGCCCGGAAGGAATGCGTTCTGGCTCGTTCAGGAACCTGCTCGAAAGCGAGGGAACCGTGCCGCGGGTGCGTTGCTTGATGGGCCTCGAGGGGAGCTTAGTTATGCGCTGATCGCCTCGTGCATACACACATGCCGAGATCATTATATGGCGCATAACAAGCGCTTCCCGAAAGAGGCAGCGAGCTGTAGCATTCGCGTGTCAATGTCCTTCTCTGCGCTCCCTTCGCTATGCGCAAGTTCTCCGGCCAGAGCGAGCAAATTTCTAACAGACTCGGCCGGAGATATCGCCCGCAGATTAGGCACGTTCCAAAGGGAACGGGTTGTAGAGTAAACAGGTTAAGGCTTTTGACGAGCAGTCCGGCAGTTGGTGCATCAAGCATTGCGCGAATTCCCCACAATGCAACGCTGTTATACTATACTGCGAGGCTCAGAAGCTCTGCACGAATCGACGCTAATGCTTCGTATTTCTGGCATGCGTATACACTTTCTCTCTCTCTTATTTGCTCGATAGGAGAGGTAGACATTAGCACAAAGGTGTGACGCAGGCTAGGCCTCGTCTCGTGGCTACACACTCCGTCTCACAAGTCATTTGCAGCGCTCTAAAAGCTGTTAACTTGCCTGTATTTTCCTTCCTGGCTCTCTTTTTTTGTGGAGGCAGCAAGGTGCATTAGCCAATAAGAAGGCCTAATGGCATTCGAGGTGTGTCCATTTGCGCCGCGTAGTCTGCTTAGGGGCTCTTGAATTCACTGTATACGAGGTGCACGTGTAAAGGTACTAACGTGTCAAGTACCGATGCAACTTAACATGTACCAAGCAAAAGCACAACTCTCTAACCTCGCCATTAATCAGGCAGTTACGCCCGGAACTATACTGGACCGCGCAAGGATATCGCCTGTGTAGGCCTTCTATCTATGGCAGTGCTGCAGACGACTTGTCAGACAGCAGTACTCATATGTGTCTAGTAGTCACTCATATAGCTCAATGTACGTACAGCGCATTTTTCATCTTGAATCAAGGCTCAGTTTACTAACACGTGATGCCCACACTGCTAAGTATTGAGCTTCTACAACTATCGCTTAAGGAAAATGGTGGCGCTAGTGCATAAGTAGGTTCCTTCAGAAGCGCTTTAGGTAGCGGGGGAAAAATGAGAACTACCAGTGTCGGCTCGGTACACCATTGCCTCGTGGCACTTCCGTACAGCTGGGAAAATATTTTGCTCGACAGTGAAACAGACCAATAGTTCACTTAGTCTTTATCTGTTATTCACATACTTTTCATACAAAAGGGGTTGCCATGAGCGTCGTGTACAATAAGCTGCCGTGAAGCTTATGGACACACTACCTTTTTTTTTTCTCGCAAGCTGAAAGCCCTTTATGTATCTCAATAACACTGACCTGCGCCTGACACCGACTAACAACGACGGCTCCTCCGCTACATTATGATACTGTTACGTGAAATTGTACGTTAAATCAAGACTCCCGACCAACGCTGAGCGGCATGCTGATTTCTTTTGAATGATTATTGTGCACTGTTAAGTTGGCAGCAGAAAGGACTGTTTTTAAATTACTACCGGCACTTGTTCGATTCCTAAAGTAATGAAAAAGACGCACCTCAAACCACTGCTGTTAACCAATCCCTGAATCAAGCGAACGAGCGAATATATATTCCTGTACACCAAGGAAAAAGTAAAAAGAAGCAGCGCTGTTCCTAGGTTGGTGTTTATTGATCATAGGCCACAAAACTTTCCCTACTCGTCTCGCTCATGCAAGCACGGAGACCCAGCTGAATTCCATTGACCAAGCCAGACGAACGAAAGAACGCGACTGTAGTCAACATATGTCTGTTAGGCACTTCGAGATGGGCGTTCTGAACGCGCCTGACCGGCCGTGAGCAAATGTTAGGTGTGACGTAATAGCCTGGCCTGATCGCACGCTTAAGCGATGCGTGTTTATTTTTCCTGGCAGATGGAAAAAAAATGCCGGTAGACGTTCCGGAGAGGGAGGAGAGAACGATGCACTTCCAAAGCACATCGCAGGTCTCAGATGGCCCCGCAAGCACCGAACGCAAGGATTCCAGGAAACACTGGCGACTCTCTAGTAGGAGCAGAACACGCTAATAGCCTTCGTGGAAGCGTCTATAGATCCCGAATTTGCGCACGGAGTTTCGACGCGGTTACCATACGCCTACATGTTGTTCATGTTCGTTTCCAAAGTAAACAATGAAAAGATTGCGTGTGCTTTCTAACCATTGAAGCCATCCAATCCACCGAGTGGCTCCAGAAAACGTTCAGCGCATTCCTCCTTTCTGGAAGGAAGGTTCGGAGAGGCTTGCTAGACGCGCATATATTAGACGCCGGCCTGAGAACCCAAAGGTCAGCTCCTTGCGCATATGCAATGACGTACCTCAATGGTGGGGCCTGCCGTTCAATATGGTGGAGCAGGGTTTATCTGCCTCCTTTTATTAGGTCTGTCTCAATCTCTGTTAATGTAGGCCCCATTTCCAGCACCTTTATGAGATGCGATAGTCGCTTGTCGTAAGTGCCAGCCTACTTCTTATTCTTCGATGTAGATGAAGCTTCAGAGAAGGCCAAAAGGCTTCTCCTGCTGTGTTGCAACATTACTGTGTCACTTGTTCCTAGGCGTAGAATCTACAAAGGCAAATTCGATTCTAAAAAGAAAAAAAGGAAAAACGGTGGCGACACACATTTGCACGACAGTTGCGGGGGTCAGGAGTCTGTCGAAGCTCTTTACTGCATAAAGACTTCCTGATTTCAAGATCATTCATGATGACCTTCTCGGCAATTGTACCACGGATACACGCGTCGCAAGTTCAAAAAATAATAGGGCGATACGTTTCTGCAATTTCTGAAGTCGACAGATCTCGGTGAGCGACTGCCGTTTCTGTGTTCACTTCCGGACGAAGAGACACCCTGAGTGTTTGCTCTTGTTTACTTCCATCCCCTAAACTCATTGTCGGTATCAAAGGTAGCAATCCGGTCGAGCGCCTGCTTGACATCCCCGTCCTTTCTGCCTTTCTCTCTCTTATTCATCGGTGTGATCGAGCAAAGCAGTCAAAGCGTAATGACTATGTGACGCGTAGTACCAGGGACACTGAATACAAAAGGTTCTATTCACTTTAGGCAGCGACAATTAAACAGAGCTTACTAGCGTTTGATTGTTCTCACATTTACAGCGAAGCTGTTTATGGCTAGGTTCTGGCGGATCTAGTCTTTGGCCGATCCCGAAGATTCTGCAATACCGGGCTGACCCGTGGTGGAGGTGCAGTTTGCCAGTAAGGGGCCCACATTCACTGCTTCGCTGATCATCCTTCTTCACAGAGTGGAAGTGCACTGAATATTTTTAGACTGTCAGTTTATCGATACTGTTAATATTACAAAATCGAAAACAAACGTACAACTCAGGTAAGTGATTTTAAAATCTGCTACTCAATGCTAAATAAGGATATCGCAGCTCTCTGAACTGCACCTGATAATGCAAATAAAGGCGACAATACTGATGCATATTACACCGCGCTCAGACGTACCAATAATTTGCTCTTAGGGCTCTTATAATACACTCAAAAGCATTATAACAATTTCATTTAAGCTGCATATCCATATATCAATTCTCTCCGCTTGATTTGCTCTAACGGATGCAGTTTAGAAAACTTAGGTATCTGTTTACTGGTTCAGACTTACGGATCTGTGAGTTTTGTGCCTTTTACATTTTTTTAACTGCGATTTCCAGATAAATAATGTATTTGCACGATTCTAACGCGCATGTTCTTTATTTTAAATAAAAAGGTATATTCAAATTGACGTGCACGGTACAGTCGTAACTATTTCTACTCAAAGTCAAAAAGAATAGTGATAGTCGGTAAAAAAAAATCTAAGAGCAAGGTAGTTAGCCACACTGCCATCGAACAGACCTTGTTTTGTGCCTGGGTTTGCGGTCGCCATTTTCCAGTTTGCTGTACACCTGTCATAGCGCTTTTACTCAACCGCTTTTTGTGGACGTAGTCCAGTGGCAGGAAGGAGAACAAATACGTTTTCGTTAAGAGGCATCATTCAAGCGTAAGGTGATACTTCTAGCACAAGAACAGCTGAACCGGTTAGGGTCGCGTGTGTTAGGCGTTCCCGAGACAAGCGTCGGCAAATGACAGCAGCAAAGGAATTTTTGACACATCGTATAGATATGAAAATGACTTCCTGTGGTCAGCAGAGAGCGAAAAGGAGGTAGCGTCGGGCTTCGACAACAACCGGCAGCTGTGATACAGTTATGTGCGTGTGTGTGTGCTGTTGTATGGACCATAAGATCGTTTCAACACGTTACGTGTCGACTAAAGTTTAATTACTTGATATGTGTGGTCGAATGGGCACCAAGTTATTATCGTTTTTTTATATATTTCGGCGGTAAAATAACTGTGCATTACAATCGGCGGCGCGGCATAATCATGGAAATACGATACATATTTTATTGTATCCTAAATTTAAAGTGAGCTTCCTATACTTGCTAAAATTCAGCTTTCCTCTTCAAACACCAACTTCACTCAAATCAGTTCGACGGTTGCCGGAGAGAATTCCTACTTTTCGATGTGTTTGAATAGGCAAATCGACGTTGGCACAAAGCTAAATGGATAAGCCAACTCCACGGGGCCAAGTGCAATTTCTCTGTTCCAATAGATGTAAAACCATGAAACCCTTTTGTGCAAAAGAGCGCTGGACTGATTTAAATAAAATGTATTTCATTTCAGAGAGAAGGCTTAATTCAGTCACTCTATATGATAAGCAGAATTTCGATTTAGGGCCCATAGTATTGTATGAAAATTCCCGTAAACCGGTAAGTTTAAAAGAAGATGCAGCATTAAATCTACAAATCTGCAATTCTGCACCAAAAGCACACGTTCAATTACAGTACACCTATTCCATTAGAGAATCGCAAGCTTTCAAATTCGAGATAGCAGTTTATAGCCTATACGTGATATTTTCTCAATGCTTGAGATGATGTTGCAAAACATCCACTCGCGATGTAGTGGTATACTTCATAATGGAATATAATACATTGATTTTGTCCGTTTAGATGTGTTATTAGGTGAAGTTTGCAGAATTGTGATGCCCATATATAATGGTGAGTTACAGGGTTGCAAACTCGATGACTGAGTTGCTTTCTTTTTCTTGTTTTTGCAATATTGAACAAATTTTGTAAAGGCACTTAACGATCTAAATCGAAAATCCGCTTCCTACCGTCACTTAGTTAACGAAATTTCTTTTAAATTCAACAAACGTAATCAAAATAGTTGCTGGGGCGGCCGAGACGAAATTTATCCGTTCACATGGATTTAGCAATCTAAATCCATGGGATTTGTCTGAATGGATTTAGCTGTTTAAATGAATTTACTTAAACGGAGTTAGCTACCTAAAGCCCCCGTGCTAAACCTTGCCTATTTCTCAGAAACCGGGGATGAGAAGGCAACTTGGAGACGACGACACGATTATGACGTTGGCTTAAAGGAACGACTAAAAAAACAAAAAGAAACTCAGTTTAGAGCTTTTAACCGCTATTGTAGCAAATTAATTCTAGCCGATAACAAACGCAAACAAAAGACTCAAGGAAGCGTGCGCTAAGACTTCAGCGAGTTGCCAGGTGCCCACCCTAGTACACAACAATATCAAGGTGAACTGGTTTTGTTTTAAATAATACCGCGAGAAGAATAAAATAATGACGTTCAGCCTCCTTGTCATAACGAGGTCGCATCCGACACGAAAAAATGATTTTGTTATATTCTGCATCATTTCGCTACACCCTGCTCTCACGGCGAAAAGTTATATATTTACTACGATATCAAATTCGATAAATCGCTATAACTGGGTTCGCTTTATCGATGTTTGACGATATATTCAAGTGAATGACAAGTTAAGCGGAAGGTGTGTTATGACAGCAAGTGACCAATTTCCCTGACTGTCACAGGGACACTTACTCCGAATGACAACTCCTGAGGTGTTTTCTATCATGACTACTTACAAAAACTACGTCGTTAGCTGAGAGCGCTACAGAAAATAAAGAAAATGGGAAGCAAAGTTTGCCATTTCTTTCTTCACAGTGTGTAGCGCTTAGTCACGCAAAGTAACTTGTTGGCGCTTGACAACAGCAGCGGCGATTGCTGCGACAAATAAAAATGGAAAGAAAAAGTAAAGAACAGGAAGAGTACTTTATATCCGACATTTATTATAACTATATATTCATTGCACACTGGTATCGACGAGAAAAAAGACATTTACTCGGTTATATCCGTTGAGTCACTCAAGTTAGATTGTGCATATAGTGTATGGGTGACTAAGGAGTAAGTCTTATCATAAGAAGCCAACAAACAAAGCCCAACAAGCGCCAACAAACAAGTCAACAAACGAAGGCAAAACGAAGCCAACAAACAAAGGAGTAAGTCTGTTACACGGAGACACATTACACGTTTTCTTTCCCTAAGTACCAGTGGTGTACCTTCTCTGAAAGAAAATGCCCGAGGTTCTCCTTGCGCTAACCGCTTACAAACTACGTTGTTTACTGTGAGCGGCACTCGAACGCAGCGAAAGATAATAAAAAGAAACTTCGCAGTTTACCTCTTCGAAGCATATAATGCGAGTCACAAATGTAATTTATCATTGTGCGACAAAACGCCCATGTCGGCACTGCAGCTAAACAGAGCGAAATGAGCGGGGAGAAAAACAAGATACTGCGAACGTGATGCAAAAAAAAAAAAAAAAAAAAAAAATGTGTTTCAGCTCATCGCAATTGTTTGCCCTTTCCCGCCCGTATACGAAATGCCGGGGGTTGTCGGGAGGAAAAAAAAAAAAGAAAAAGCCCAATTCGTTGGGGGTTCGACGCGGCTCGTCTAAATGGGTCTTTCAGGGAAAATAGCCGTCGAATCGGCGCGTTTCTCATCGCGATCGATGTGCTCTTTGTGTCCAAGAAGCAAGAGTCGCAGGCGAGAAAAGAGAGACGGAAAAGAAAAAAAGAGAGAAAGAAAGAAAAGGAGGAACAGCCTCGGAAAGAGGCGTCATTCTAGCGCGACTGCTTTCCCCGGAGCTATCGTTAATTTCCAATCAGCGGGAGAGAAACAGGAGTCATTAACGCGCTGCGGAGCAAGAATAACCGAAGCGAAATAAAAAAAGAAAAGAAGTGACGTAAAGAAAGAGACAAAAGAACCAAGGAGCATGCGATGGACTGGCAGCAACCAGAGTAGAAGCGGCGTTTCATCAGGAGTGGGCGCGTGAAGCAATTTGTTGTCTGTCAAGCAAGCTGGCGGCGTTGCTCCGTTTTTTTTTTAACTCCTTGCTCTGGCAACAGTGGGGCCCGTTTCCAGGCTAACTTCACTGAATAGCGTGCGAGACTCCCATAGCACATGTCCGCCTCCCCCCACCCCCTCCTCCATGTCTTGCAATGTTTCCCCGCCTCCACACGCCCATAAAACTTCCCTTGGCTTGAATTTGTGTTGGCTTGTACAGTTGTGGGACGTCCACTGGATATGAGGCTCACAAAGCTGTAGTGCAATTTTTGTCAACCACCGGACTGGACTCTCGTCTCTAACGCTCGTACTTCGCACGTGAATGTGTGATGCGTTCTTTATTCCTGTCTTTTTCTTTCTTCCTTTCTCTCCTTCCTCTCTTTCTCTCTTTTTCTTTCTCTCCTGTGCAAACGGGTGCACTGTAGAATAGCTTCCACCCTTAAAAGTGAATAAGGGTGCAGATCAGTCCATAACTCACACCTGCACGCTCTTATTCACTTGTAGGTGTGCAACTCACATTAAAATGATGCCTGTATTACGTTCACATGATTAATATTAATAATATGGTTGTTACACCACCGAAAGGTTCAGTCTATTCTGATTTTTTTAACGCTCATAAGTGAGGGTACCTATTCAGGTTGCAAGACAGTATATAGACGAGTTATGAGGGAAGACAGAGCTGGGCCGCCTAGATTGGGAACGTGAAACAAATGTCGGCTGAATAAATTAGCCACATATCGATAGCTCTTCCGGATAAACCACTCAATTCGCTTGAGACTTTTTTTGACCCCAGTATAAATATACAATTAATACCAGTACAACCCTGTATAAGATGCAAATAAATTCAATTGAGCTGCTAAGTAAACGGTGGCACGGGAACATCAAACACGCCTGCAATGCTAGCCTGAGAAGAACGTTATCAGTCCAATGTTTTTCACGACGCTAATTTATCTATTGCAGCGAATGTGTACAGCTCTCTGAAGGCGCAGTATGGGAATGGCGCCAAAGTTCAATGTTTTTCTTCTCTCCTGAAACAAGAATTAATACGATTAAACTTCCGAATCGAACTAGGTAGGTGTCCCTTGACGAAATACGCAATGTTTCATATGTTTAGGTGGGTCATCTCAATATGGAAATAACAGCTCTTGAAATTTCGCAACACCCAGCGGTTACTTAGTGGCTACGGTGTTGGGCTGCTACAGCACGAGATCGCGGGATCGAATCCCAGCCACGGCGGCCGCATTTAGATGGGGGCGAAATGCGAAAGTACCAGTGTACGTAGATTTCGGGGCACGTTAAGCAACCCCAGGTGGTCCAAACTTCCGAGTTCCTCACTACGGCATGCCTCATAATCAGCTCGTAGTTTTGGCACGTAAAACCCCACGATTATTTTTTTTTTTTGATATCTCAAACACGAGGTCATTTTTCCATCAGCCTATTGCGGTTGTTGCACGCCACAATATCTGAACCAATCACTCGCACAGACGACTGTCAAGAATAGTTAACAAACAGCTGTTGATAAATCTAAATTTTTAAAAATAAAATTTGCAGAATTTCCCGAAATTAGTTTCTTACGGAGATTAGATATCAAAAAGAAAAGGAGGCCTACGAAGGCTACTGCAGTGTAAAGCAGAAGCTTCATAAGTTATTGGGACAGAATTGTCGCTTTCTTTGAATAAAGCTTCCATTTTTTCGGGTATTTTTAACGCCATGTTTTTGCTTTGAGTGATAGAATTCAAATGGCACTCAGATGGACAAGCTTTCTCTTTTGTACAGTATGTCTTGGAATCAAATCCGCGACCTCCAACTTAGGGGCGAAACGCCATAGCGAGTAGGCTACCACAGTGACTAATAGCAAGCACCTATCCCTGGTTGGGTGGGCGATTGGATGGACAGACGGACAAATATAGGGATAGATGGATGGATGGATATCCTTAGTTTATTGGGGAAAAGAAAGAGGGGTGGTGCTTGCCTTTTAAAAGAGGGAGGTGGCGGATGCCACCAATCTCTTCATTTTTGTCCTTCTTCTGTCCATGCTATAGATCCTTAAGATACATAGTTAGTGCTAGCAAATAATGGAATCTTATAAATATGTCGCCCCATGATTATATCATGCCTTTTCCTTTGTGTGGTGCCATCCGTTAGGCCCCCAATACACCGGCGGTACTTTACAAGTCTCCTGCACATATATACTTACGTTTCTTCAAATATGCTTAAATTCCAATGCCTACGCCAGGGCGACTATCCCTCCATTCATCTCCGACATATCATTAAGGCTTGTATCTTCCTCTCTACCCATTAATTTGCGTCTGGATTGATACTGCGACATGTGCATACAATACGTCTTGTTATCTACGATATTTCAACCGCGACACTTTGCATGTATATTCGTCAGCGGCAAATTTTCGCATATAACATAGAGTTCCCCGGCATTCTGATCTGTCTTCAAACCATAGCGCGCTGTCTCTTGAAATTATATAAAGCTTTTCTCTTTCGATTTTTTTTTTCATTTGTTGTTTGGTATATAGTTCCATCGCTGGCTTCTACACCGCGCCAATGAGCTGCTTCTGTATGTATATGTATGAACGTATGTATGAACGTATGTATGAACGTATGTATGTATGTATGAACGTATGTATGTATGTATGTCTGTATGTCTGTATGTATGCATGGGTGTATGTATGCATGGGTGTATGTATGCATGGGTGTATGTATGCGTGTATGCGTGTATGTATGTATGTATGTATGTATGTATGTATGTATGTATGTATGTATGTGTGCATGCATGCATGCATGCATGTATGCATATATGTATGTATGTATGTATGTATGTATGTATGTATGTATGTATGTATGTATGTATGTATGTATGTATGGATGTATGGATGTATGGATGGATGGATGGATGGATGGATGGATGGATGGATGGATGGATGGATGGATGGATGGATGGATGGATGGATATGAGCGTCCCCTTTGGAATGGGGCGGTGGGTTGCGCCACCAAGCTCTTGCTAATGTATTGCCTAATGTCCTACCTGGGTTAAAGAAGAAAAAAAGAAAGAAAAAGAACCCAAGGAATTCCCACAACCAAATTTTCTGGTCCCCTATTGCGAACTTTGCTTTTGCACGTCTCCGTTTTTTGTCGTTCCCCTACTTTTCTTCCACCAATCTTCCAATCGCCTCTAACTAACCTATATTGCGTACATCTTTATTTTTCCACTGCTCTCGCTGAACCCAAGGGCTTCAAGGAGGCCAGTGATTCCTAAATCGACCGCTGGGCAGATGTCTTCACATTCTAATAAAACATGCTCTATCGTTTCCCTAGCTTTACCGCAGCAAGCACATGATTCTTCCTTCTTACATATCGCTTTATAGGTGCATGTTCTAAGGCATCCCGATCTCGCTTTGAAAAGTAATGAACTTCACTTTGAGTTATCATAAATTGTTTGTTTCCTGAGTTCGTTTTTTCCTCCTATGTAATTACTCATGGCACGCTTCTTTTCCACTGTCGCCTCCCTTGAGATTACTTAGCCCCTGTGACTTTCCACTTGACGTTCTTTGTTGCTGTGTTGCCCACCCTACAGACCGCATACTTCCTGGTAAGCTTCCTGGTTGTTTTCCTCCACTGTGAATCAATGTGTTTCCTTTACAGATAATTCAACACTCTCCTAGCCCATTGACTTTCTTCCATATTCCTCAGTCGTTCTTCATAATCAATTTCACTGTGAGCTTCCCTCACTTCAAAACTAGTCCAGCCCATATCACCCTTCACAGCTTCATTTGTAGTGTTCCCGTAAGCTCCCAATGCGAGGCGACCCACTGACCTTTAGTTCCCATCGAGGCCTGATTGTACCCCTGATTTAAAACAAAGAACCGCATTTCCAAAAGTAAGTCCTGGAACCATTACACCTTTCCACATACCTCGGAGGACCTCGTACCTATTGTATCCCCATAGCGCTCTGTGCTTCATTATGGTAGCATTTCTCTTCCCCTTCACCGTTATTGTTTTCTCCTATGTTTCCATATATCTATTGCGTTCGTTTATCCATATACCAAAGTATTTATCTTCTGTTACCCGAGGTATTTCCTAGCCCTGTATTGCCACTGTCTGTTCACTGTTTTCATTGAATACCATAACACCTGATTTTCTAACACTAAATTTCAAACCTAAATTGTTGCCTTCCTGTCCACAGACATTAGCCGGACGTTGACAATCACTTTGCTTGTTAGCTAGCAACACAATGTTGTCCGCATAAAATAAACCTGGAAGCTGCTGCTCTACTACTGTACCCGCCTGTTTGTATGAGAGATTAAGCCTGATATTGCTTCCTTCTAGTGCCCTCTACATCTTCACCATGTGCGTCATAAACAGCAATGGGGATAAAGGGCACCCCTGCCTAAGTCCCGTGTTGATAGCAACTTTCTCCTCGCTCCTCATCCCTTCCCATTCAACGCAAACGGTATTTTCTAGGTAAATCTATCTCAAAAGCTGTAGACAATCGTCACCTAGGCCTTTCGCTTCCAGAATATCGCACAAAATGTTGCGGTCTGCGTTGTCATAGGCTCCTGTAATGTCTAAAAAGGCCACATATAACGGCTTGCTTTCTACTTTTGATATTTCAATGCACTGAGTAAGAACAAATAAGTTATCATCCAAACGTCTACCTATATTGAAGCCATTCTGAATCTCTCCCAAAATTCCATTATTCTCTGCCCACGCTTGAACCTTTAATTTGATTGCTTACATTGCTAGCCTGTATATTACCGATGTAATGGTCAATGGTCTATACGAGTGAATTCTATCTTTCTCCCCCTTACCTTTATAAATTCATTGTACTTTGTCGCCAACTGTCTGGTATATGTCCCTTTTAAAACTTTTTCCATTGCTTTCACCAGAGCTTCCTTACTTTTTGGCCCTAGTTCGTTAATCAGCCTAACGGGAACCTCGTCTAGCCCTGTGGCTGTGCGCTTAGGAATTTTCTCTTCGGCTTTCTTCGAGTTGAAATTTGTCAGCGCCAGCTCCTTTTCCACCTGGGTCTCTTTCATGTTCTTTTTTTTCTTGAAATACAACCTCGTGATTGCCTTGGAAAGATTCGGCTGTTATTTTTCGGATGTAATTTATTGTCGCTTCTTCTTCCGGTCCGTTTTCCATCTAGCCAAGCAGCGCCATCTGGAGGGGGCGCCGGCAGCCCTCTTGATCGATCGCGATGCGCTTGCAGCGCCAGCAGCGGGTTCTCCGCAAACTAGGTTTTTAGACCATAGTTGCCGTTTTCTCCGAGTGCTGGCGCTGCCATGCCGCGACTGACCACGTGGCGAGAAACGCGCCGAAATATAAAATCTTTTGCGCACAAAACAGTGCGTTCACCCATCTTCCCAAATGAGAGTTTCTGAAGCGGCATCCCAATTGGCTTTACGCACCGGAAAATGCAACTTCCTCTGCAGGCCTTTCACGTTCCTTTGTACATATGGCCGATGGCGTTCCCCAACACCGGGTCGCCTAATTTCTAAAAGTACCTATTAACCTCTCGGCCAGTGAAAGCACTGTATTGTAAACGCTGTCATTTGAACTTAAAACGCAAGAGATGAAAAAAAGGTAGCTGTTCATTGTATTAGCACTTCATCGGCCCGTTCATCAATGTGAAGTCTTTATCAGCATAGATACCTAATTAGGTACGAACACATACCCTTTCGATAGATCTCATATCCACGCGCTCAATTGGAAATTTTAGGCCCACCAAGAGCCCTCCTTGTTGGGCAAGCTGGTGAAACAATTTATTAGAAGTTACACAAATTGCCATGCAAACACGCATCTATACAGATGAAGTATAGAAAGGACAAGCGCTCGTTCTACCTCTGCTTCATCTTTGTGTGTGAGTTCACTTGCACCCCCTCTACTAATAACTGAAGATTTGATGCGAAGGTCGAGAACCCACTCCGCGAAGTATGTTAGCAGTGCTTTTCCAACAAAAAATTGAAGAAATGCTTACGCAACAAACACTAAGAAAATAAGAAGAAAAATCACTGCCCGAGCAGGTGGCTAACCAGCGAAGCTGTAACATGCGGCCTTGGTGTTTATCGCTGGGCTAATCCCAGCGGGTAATTAAACGACGGCTTGGTGGGCTGCCATATCAGCTGTACGCAATTGCTGCTTGCGCTCGGCTGCACGAGGCTGTTCTTGTGCCCGGACTGCAGCATCGGCACGGCGTAGGCGCGCGCGTTCCCGGGTCTGCTGGCGGCGTTGTTGATCGAAAGCTGCCTGCTCTTAAGGAGCACGTATGAGTACGTACGACGTCGCACCCCACGTCGCATGCTGCCGACATCGCGGTAGCATGCGCAACGGTAATCTTTTCGGGGAAACGTATGCGGGGAGCAGTACGTGCATGGCATTCCCATGACGAGCGCCTTACCAACAATTATGTAGTTCAAGGGCATGTTTTCAACGTGTTCTTTATTGAAGCACATGCCGTCCTGTATGTTGTATGCATGATTCCAAAGAATCTATGCACTGTTCACTTAACACAGCTGAGCACTTGTAACCTCTGACTTACGAGGGTATGAGCCGTTGCACTTCTTTTTTGCTTGCTTACGGGGGCACGAGCCATTGCTGACCATAGTTTTGGACATGCCGTCTAGAATGCTGTACACGTGATTCCACAGAAAGCGCCCACTGTTCGCTTCACATTGCTGAGTGCTTGTAGCCTCTGCCTTACGGGGCTGTGATCCATTGCATTTTTGCTTGCTTACGAGGGCACGCGCACTTAGTGCTTGCCGGGGTATGAGCCATTAATGATGATAGTCCTCTGTCAACGGACGCGAAATAATCCCGGGATCCTAGCCATATACACCTTCGCTGTAAAAAAAAAAGAAAAAGAACAGGAAAATGTTTATGAAAGGATGGTAAATGTTTTGCACATTTCGGTGATTTGTGAGTAGATTTGTCGCTACCTAGTTACGCACGTTTCAATTATTATAATAAAGAAACAGAAACGAAAAACAATAGGTTACTTTTTAACGGCAAGGAATCCTTTGAAACTAAGTTGTCAATAATTTTGCGGGAGAAGCGTCACCACTAACGGTGAAACTGGAGCCGTAACATGCCCAGTTAGGATTTCCTTCAACTTCAATTGTGCTTCCTCAGTGTGACGCCATTAATTTTAATGCATTCTTGCGTATTTTCGGCGTTCATGGCTGAGCAAAATTTCTCTAGACTTGCTTGGTTAAAGCTTTCTTGTTTACTTTTTTAAATGGTATGCACATGTTTTCTTTTACCTATCAACGGTCAAATAGAACAGATTAGACACGGTAGAAATTCATGTGGCCACGGCAAGCAAAGCACAGATAGTTTACAAAGTTGGCTAATTTTCTTCACGGTTTTGAAACGCCTTTTCCGTGTCAGACGCAAGTATTGGAGCTTTAGGAGCACGAAGGCCAGGTTATTCTCACAAATATCAATTTTGCTTCGTATGTATGCAGCTTTCTGCATTATACCAGGTTATTTCACTGTCTGTATCCTTTTTTGACAAATTTCGCCATAGCAAAATTTACAAAAATGATGTGGGCGTTTAGGAATTACCAAGTAAAGCTTGTGCTCACGCTTCCCGCAAATGAAAGTGGGCCTGTTGCAAGACTGCGGGACTTTATTGCACACTTTAAGTATAACAAATTTAGGCAGTCAATAAGCTTTTTCAGGGATTTTTGTATACCGGCTTGCTTTCTTACAAGCTTTCTTACAAGCTTGACAGAGCAGCGGGCGACTCAGCGGGAATAGCTCGCATGGAACAGCGCTGCTAAAAACGCCCTTCGCCTTCTTGCAGATCGACGTGGTGATTACCTGGAGAACCTGGATGACGCCCCCTCAACTCTACTGACAAGAAGCCATCATTGCGCCTGCGCACCGCCGGTCCTGCAGCTATAAAAGCAAGATCGACGTGGTGATTACCTGGAGAACCTGGATCACGCCCCCTCAACTCTACTGACAAGAAGCCATCATTGCGCCTGCGCACCGCCGGTCCTGCAGCTATAAAAGCAAGGTGGTGGAACCCTGTCGGCACAGAGCAGCGGGCGACTCAGCGGGAATAGCTCGCATGGAACAGCGCTGCTAAAAACGCCCTTCGCCTTCTTGCAGGTGCGTGACTTAGACGCTTTCTTTCTATTACCTACTCTAAGTCGCTCGCTGCTCTGGCTCTACCCTATTGAAAAATTTGTATGAGAAATTGAACGAGATGTATGCATGTCGTACAGATTTGACGAGAAATTGAACGAGATGTATGCATGTCGTACAGATTTGACGAGAAATGAACGATATGAAATGCATATTGAACGAACTCTCGTAGAAAATGAGCGAGATCTGTATGATGTGCTACGCAGACTTTTACGATGTGCACGAGATTTATGCGATCTGCGATAAGAATGCGTAGAACTTGTATGACATGTGTGCGATGAGTTGCGTAGACCTGACGAGATTATGTATGACGTGTGTGAGGTGGTGTGTGATGTGTACGCACTGTAGTCGTATGAGCAACTTGATCTTTGTGGATGACTATGAATTGCATACAAAGTGTGTGTACTCAAGTCGTAGTGCATACAAAAGCTCATTAATGACAGTGAGATTTATGATGAGTTGTTTGCAGTACATGCAAGAGCGTGATCAATGTGCTGCATGATCACATTCAACCATTGTGACACATATATACCAGCATAAACTACAGAGCAAATAAGATGTTCAGAGTTCAACTTCTGGAATTTCATGCAACGAACACATATACATCCCCATCAAAGCTGCTGTCGGTACTTTTGATGCAATGATTTTCACTTGGGGACATATTCTCGGATGAACACTTATAGCGATACTACTGCCTTTGCATGACGCATTCCTCGACCAGCCAATAGGCACTGGATAGCACCATGATATTGTCGAAAGCTACCATCAGAGAATGAATCCTTTGTTCAGAGTAGATCTGCCTAAGATTTTATTGCAATATAGGAGTCGGGTACCATCAAAGTTTCATAATAAAATGCTATATGTTTGTGTACGCAATAAAATAATCTGGCAATGCGATTATAGCACATTGGAAACACTTCAAACAAGGACGAGTTGGCAAAGTTTATTGCAGGCAGTTTGAGCAGTGACAAATTATGCATGCGCTTTGTCACATCCTAATAATATTGCTTTGCATCAGAGATATCAGTCAGAGGTAGTAATGGGCGAACTTGAACCTGCATATTTTCCTAATAGCCAAGTGCGTCAACCACAATACTGTCAAATACAAATCTGCTAAGAGCATGTTAGTGCCTGTTTATGTCAAATTGTAGAAGGTAGGCATGAGATTGGCCATGCATGCCCACATATAAATATAAAAAGCACAACCACAAAACAGTGTAATAGGTTGGTGAACAGATAGCCAAAATAGCAGTCAAAATCCATCGCACTTTGTCACAAATAAATAAGAAAATGTGGTAATAACAATAACAATCCCTAAAAATGTCATGTGATCAATCGTGGTCATGATCACAGTTACTGCCGTGAAAAATTATTTGCACAAGTGTTTCACAACTTGCTAAGAGAGCTTGACCTAGTAAAAAATCCTCATATGTGCACAGCAGTGGCAAAAAACGAGATGAGCGTCGCAACTTGGTGACCATTATCTGCCTACATACTACACAAAACTGAATTTAAATTTAAAGGAGAAATGACAAAGCAGTTCGTGTGCCAATGATGGTTAAGCGCACTGGAATGCCTTGCCATGTGTTGAAAGCTGACCTCCAAGCAACCAAAATGTAAGTGACCCTACACTGAAGCAGGGTCTTTAAATGACGAACGCGTATCACATCCTGGCGTTCGCGGACGCAGTCACCAAATGAAAAACACCTTTGCAAATCGCAATAACGGCGAATGTCAAGCGCGCGCACACAGACAGAATGCGAGCAGTTTCCGAAAGCGCTCACGAAAGACTGTACGGACGTTCCTACGCGTTCGACGCATATCAGAAGCGCGCGCGTGCGCGCACACGCACACACACAAGCACAAAAGGCGAGCAGTTTCCGAAAGCACTCGCCGAAGACGGTACGGACGTTTTTACAAGAAAGCAAATCCCGCCGGCGTGGCACCATTTCCCGAAGCACAAACAACACCACAGTACACATCCGTAGAACGGCGCACAACAAGCCTGAACAAAGTGTACACCACTCGACGCCAAATCTGTCGTCGATTACGCCGCTGAGAATCACGAACACCTTCTAACATTCACAAACCAAACGACGATGTGCTGCGAACTCCAAACAGATTTTACGGCCCTGTCCGGTTGATGGGGCTGCTCCACAGGTTGTCCTCGCTGTTGAAAGCAATGTCAGCAAAGTTGTTGAAAAAGGTCGCCTAAAACACGCAAGAACATTCAAATAATACGCCTGTAGGCCTGTACTACCCACGCTACCCATGCGATCACGGTTACCGGAACCACAGACGGCGAAGTAAACAAAAGACGTCATTTCCCCTCATTTCGGACCGAGACCTATAATTACTTTCTCAGTTGCACGACTCTTCCTTTCGAGCAAGGCGCGACTTGTTCCTGGGACTGTGAGGGCGCTGCGGTCGAGCTCGGCACCAAGTGAGCGGTGCTGCTCTGCTCACATGTGCAGGTTAGTTGCGGGTGTTTGCGCTTGTTGCGCTGTAGCCGATTTTATTTTCTCACTGCGTGTGCCTTGTCACTGTCCTCGTGCACGTGGCTGGCGGTCGAGGTCTTTTGCGTCCGGTTCAAGTTTTGCGCTCACGGAGACGCCGGTACCGGCGAAGTGTGGGTCACCGAGCGTTAACATTGCGTGCGCACTTTGGTTTGTAGGCCCACTTTTTTTTCATCTCATTCCTTTCTTCGGACCTGTACCCCCAGGTATGGTGTCTGTAAAATATTATACTTCAGCTTAAACAACAACAGAAAGAAATAACGGCTGCTTTATTCAGCGAGCACCATGTAAATGCCGAGTGCCGCGACAAGCACCTATAACCGTGCCAGGCTATAGCAGACGACGCTTGGACGCTTGGCGCGGAGGTCGATGGCAGCGCTGCGGTGGCGTGAACGGTAGCGGGCTAAATGGTGCGCATAGGCTAGGAGTTGGGGTACTTAAAGAGGATCTTTAAACGTTGTTGCGGCGGCCCGGGCGGTCAATGTGGTACTGTTGATCATATTTACGCGGTGCGTAGAGAACATGTGCTCATTTTTTGTGTGAATTAACGATCACTAAGCCCTGGGTCCTGTGCAATGCTATTAGCTCGCTGTATGTTTCTTGCGGTGCGCCGTTGTTGATTATCGTAGTGCGGTCCACACGCGCTTTCTTTGTGCCCGGCTCATGAGAAGTGTTGTACTCTCGCCGCTCCCGCATCGGCTCACAGTGCACGGAAGAATGTGTTGATAGTTGTGCTATCGCGTACTGTAGTTCACCGCAATTCAACACTACGCTGGACGGACTGTTCGTGCAGTCGATGCGGCGTGAACGGACACGAAGGAGCGCTCGCCTCAGAAGGTAAGTCCGGCGCCTAGCGCATTCTTATGGTTCATGTAGTGTACCTTGTCATGCGCAGCAGAAGATGATTAGTACAGCTACAAAAACAGTGACAGTGATTCCCTAATGTTCGTTTGATATCGTAGTGCACATTTAGGAAAACGTTTCACGAAAATTACCCCGAGATTGATGTTGTTAAGAGCTTCATCTATTGTTTATTTTCTTTTTGTTATGAAGTATGCTAGCGCCGGGGCATCGCTTGGTCTGAACGGGCACAAAAATTCAAGCAGGGAATGTCACTGCTTCTGTACGTAATTCCTCAGCAAGAAATCGTATAGACAATTCTAGAAGTACGTTGATGTGTTGTGCAAATGTTTTCACAGCTAACGTCAACGCGCGACGGCATCCAAATGATCTGACTCGTGAGAAGATTTTAGCTTGTATGCAAACTTTGATGCTTATAGATTGTCGCCAAGACAACCTGTATTTCTTGTGTTTAGTGTTCTGTTTGTTTTCGTGCCTTTGACACGTTTAATAACCGCCTGTGATGTAAGAATGAAATATTTATTTGTCTAAGCGGATGCAGCTTCTTGTAGCTGGCTGTACGAGAGCTTTCCACAATTTGACGCGATGTTGTTAAATCACAAGTTTGCAGATTCAGCAGTGATTACAATAAGCTGAACATTTATTGTTTAGGGATGTCACAATTTCCTGAGACGGAGGCATCTCTGCACCACAAAGGAGACTGCGGCACTATGCAGCCTGAACAGCACGACAAAGCATCTGATCTGCCTGCTTTGACAAGGTACGTACAAAACGGTCACAGCCATTTATGTGTTCTAGGTTCTATTTGTGTATTTGGTACCTGCCAACTTTCCCGATTAGTTTCTGCTTTTCCAAGTGTGCTGTTTGTGTACAGCGTGTCAAGGTAAATAGTGGTTAATAATGTATGCATAGAAAAATGTGGCCGCTGAGAGAAAGCTTTAGGAAAGTGCATGCTGTCTTTCCAACACAGGATTTCTGTCTAGAATTTTTGCAAAATATGAAGTGCAGAGGCTGGCAGGTTTGGCAAACAATGTTCAACACTTTTGCTTTAGATTTTAATGTTGCCGGTTCATTATCTGTCCCTAGTATAGCATAGCGTCAAGATTGAAGCTGATCTCTGATGTCACGTCAGTTGCAGGATGTAATAACGTGGTATCATAAACTGCTTGTTACGCATATCAGTCAACATGGTGCAGTGGTCACAGGTGCGAGTATAACCGAAAGCTGGGCATTCTCTGCCCTTCAGCACATGATGTGGGATAGAGCTTGAACTATGCTATAGTGGCACCATCTCCCTCACCTTCTCTTCCTCATTATTCTGTTAACTTGCAGTAAAATGCACAACTTCTAGAGGCTTAATTATGGTGTTGTCTGCTGAACTTGGCTGATGTGAATTTCAGTAGTCTGGGGTACCCTCAAAGCCATGCTGTACTTTGCATGCATTTTAAAATGGTCAATTTGAAATATGTGATTGGCTGTGGCATTCTCAGAGAAACAAGGCCTCTTGTGAATAATGCATACATGCATTATTCGCATATTCTAATACTCTTTCAAGAAGCAGCCTATAGGCTGCTCCCCGAAGAAGTGACCACCTTTGCTTACCCTACAGGGCAGTCTGGTCCAGTTTACTTAACCTGTCTGCCATCTATGCACGAGGAGGACAGAAGCGAAAAAAAGGGACCTTCGATTAATGTTTTTGCACAGATGGCTCATACATTGCACTTTTCTTATCTTGCAGGCTTTGTTAACTCAAAGCTTTCTATGGGCGAATATCAGCATTTCATTCCTATTTATACCTAATAAGAATTACTTTGTTCATAGTGTCACTTTTTATATTATACTCTTGTGAGAATAAGCTCACTTGTTTTAATGCAGATGTGGCTGGGCCTGCAGAAAGAGTGTAAGCAGACTACAGTGTTGCTGATCAGTGCTGGTGCTGATCTCTACGTCTGAGTTGGCCTCACAACGTCCAGGCGCCACTGTGCTTTGCTTCATTAACAAGGTAATATGATATAGACACCTTGCACCTCAGTATCAGTTTTGAGAAATATGCGATGACACAAGGGTTGGCCTTGGTGATAAATACACTCGTGTTCTTTTTTAAAGCGTTCTTCTTGCAGTGTTCCTCATGTACATGTTTTCAGAAGATGCTTAAATGCAAACCGCCATGGAACTTGTTTATGCCTTAGTGTAGCACTCTTTCACCAAAAGAAAAGCCTTATTTAATGCACAATTCATAAGAAAGGTGAGGAAGTGACAGGACATAAGTCTAACAACCATCCAGTTTTACTGCTTGCACAGCACTATAAAGCGACAGGTGAAAGGGCAAGAACAGATAAATCGAAAATGCATGTTGCTCACACAACCGCGAAAAGGACACATGGCATGGCTACTATGACGCTTGTTTTACAATGATAAATAAGCAGTCTTGCTATATGATAGTCCACTGGAGGTAGAGCCAACTTGCAGATTCCCTGTCACACATATAAGGAAATCTTAACGAATTTCGCCAGCGCTATGGTCCTTATACATTGCCACGGTTGCACAGTTTTCAAACAAAATAATGTAAGTGAGCTTTGCACTACCAAGTGACCACGAAATGACCTGAGCATTCAGTTAACATGGTTGCAAATCCAGTCATTTATACATTGGCCTGTTTTGCCGACGTAGTGTCTACTGCACGACAGTGATATTTAATATCCATCAACACCCCTGTGCTCTACGTACTCTTTCTTGCGTGCTTTTTTTTTCACAGGTAGTGGAAGATTCCAGAACAATTTGGTTTGTTCTACCCATGATAGTGAACTTGCCAGTCTTATATTAAACATGGAATTGGTTAGAAAGATGTGGTATTTCTTATGGTGCCCTGGTGCATTCAGCTTGTGCAGATGCTTCAAGCTTGTATTGACAAAAATTGGGATGAAGCCATAGGAGGAGAGTTGTAAAAGTGTAACGAAAGCCTCCTGATAGATATGCTGAGTTGTGCTGCTGTGCACACTTATTGGTTATCCCTACTGGGTAACGCTGTTAGGGTTATGGATGCTTTGACACTGTAGGGCCTACAAGATGGCTAGCATTACAGAACACATTAAAACGACTGTAGGGATGCGTGTCGTGCTATTGTATCATAATTGGCCCACAAAGTGACCACCTTTGCTTACACTATGTGGTAATCTGGCCCAGTTTACTTAACCCGACTGCCATCTATGCATGAGGAGAAGGAACTAAAAAAATGAAGGGACCTTCGATTAATGTTCTTGTACAGATGGCCCATACATTGCATTTTTCTTATCTTGCAAGCTTTGTTACTTAAAGCTTTCTATGGGCGAATATCAGCATTTCATCCTTATTTTTACCTAATAAGTATTGCTTTGTTCACAGTGTCACTTTCTATATTTGCCGTATTTACTCACATAATGATCGCACTCACGTAATGATCACAGCCCTGAATTTTGTCGTCCAAATTCGATTTTTTTTTTATTTCCTGTGTTGATCACACTCCGAACTTGCCGCAGCGATCTGTCATGTGCCAAGTCTAGCTATTAATGATCGCGCTTACCATCTGTCGAATGCTACGCGAACAACTCTTCAAGACAAACCAAGCAGTCTGCACGCACCAAACATTCTTAAGCAGATGCCCAATTTCATTCCTTTCATCACTTTCCGCACTTCCATGACAAAAAAGCTACAACCAAAATTGCCTTTATTATGTGTAGGCTTTGTAATGGTTGTGGTCAAGAACAACAAAAAAGGCACCTTTCGATTCTTCTCATCTGCACTCGTGGGCACGCAACAAATCTTGTAACACTTGTAATACAGCTAAGATATTCGCCCACCCTTAGCGGAAACGTGCTGTATTAGGATAGTAGTGAAGACAAATGCCGCAGTTTCCGCAGCATGCCCGCCGTGTCTTTCTATGTCACTGGCAGCTAAGCGCGCCCATCTGTTTCTGCCCCCTCATAGTGGACATGGCTACGTTATTGCCACAGACTTACTGATATTAATGATAATATTCATTCCGGATACGGAAGAAACTGTTTCAATGCATGTAACGTACTCACGAGAAAAAAAAATTGCATTCGGCGCATTTGGTGTGTTCAGCTTGCTGCGCCGGCCGCCATTTTTGTTTTGGTGTTCCGCACTACACTCAGTGGCAGCCACCTATTTGTTGACCTGTTGCCATCCCGCAGCAAACGCGGGATAAAAAAATTCTTTTTGCGGGAAATTTAACCGGCGTAATGATCACACATCTGAATTTGCGACCATTTTTTTTACAAAAAAGTCTGATCATTATGCGGGTAAATACAGTACTCTTGTGACACCAAGCTCACTTGTTTTAATGCAGGTGTGGCTGGGCCTGCAGAAAAGCTGTAAGCAGACTGCAGTGTTGCTGATCAGTGCTGATCTCCACGTCCGAGTTGGTCCCACAATATCCAGGCACCACGGTGCTTTCACAAGGTAATATGATATGGACACCTTGCACCTTAGTATCAGTTTTGAGTTTGACTTTTGATAAATATTTAAGAAGACACAAGGGTTGGCCTCGGTGATAAATACACTCGTGTTCTTTTTTTAAAGTGCTCTTTCGGCAGTGTTCCTCATGTACATGTTTTCAGAGGATGCTTACACTCCTTAAATGCAAACTGCCATGGAGCTTGTTTAGGCCTTAAACTAGAACTCTTTCACCAAGAAAAAAGCCTCATTTAACGCACAATTCATAAGGAAGGTAAGGAGATGACCGCCAGTGTCTAACAACTATCCAGTTTGACTGCTTTCCCAGCAATATCAAGTGAGAAGCGAAAGGGCAAGAACAGATTAATAGGCAATGCATGTTGCTCGCACAACTGCGAATGCGACACGTGGCATGGCTACTATGAATGCTGGGGTGCGATCGGAGGTGGTTGTTCGGCGTGTTCGTTCGGTTACCGGCGCGCGCGATTGACCTACTCCGCGCCTACGTCGCCAGCCGTGCCCCGCGGCTGGCGCCTTTCAGAACTGCATAGTCACACTCTGTAGTCGTGATGATCATGACCACGGTTTCGTTCGCAGCGGTCAACTGTGGCAAGTAGCACTTTCATTGTGACTTGGCGCAATGCACGCAGTCTCACAAACATGATGGCTATCGAGGACAATAATTGTACTGTGGCCTGCACGCTGGCATCCAATCAGCCAGTTACATTGAGTTTGTAGAACAATCTGTTACAGCCAGCTCAATGGTGAAAAAATTATCGGGATGGACCCGTGGTAGTGAATAGCACGTTTCTGATAAAGATGTGACCAAGTCTTGTGCTATGACTGCACTGCAAAGGAGTACTTCCTCAACACCCTTGCCACTACAAGCAGTATAATCAGTCGTGAATTGACATTTGCAGCTCCCATACTGCTTATGTGTGAAATAGAAACAGGATTTCTGGATTAATTCAGTATAAAAGTGTCTTTGTGTGAACGTCTGTTTCTTATTTTCATACCCTTAATAATTCAACATTCTGTTAATTCAGAATTTTGTTCCAGTCCTGGGAAATTTCAATGAATGAGCTTTTACTGTATACACCCCTTCTTTCACCGCATGTGTAATTTGAGCTCACTGGGTTACTGCAAGAACTTTTTTCAGCCTCAAGGGTAAAATTTCTAGCTCGGACAAAGCAGCTCCTTAAGGATGCAAGAAGTTTTACTGTGGTTTTCTACTGTTCCCATCTGCTTCCCTAAACTTCTTCTCAAATGTAAAGAAAATCTAGTATATCCCGTACAAAAGGTGCTTGTCGCTGACTGTGGGATTAAATGTGGTGAATCCTCTGAGCTAGAATTGTCCCTGGCCCATTATCAGTGAAGCTTCATTGACTAGGGCTTTCCTTCAGCCAGGATGTAAACTTTGAACCTTTTGCATATATCTTAGTGTTATCCTTGAGTGCCATCACTGTGTCTGGCAACCTAGTTTCCCTCAATAACTGTTACCTTTTTTATCCATTATTTCGGGAAAAGATACTTTTTCTGAGAGCACATATGCTATTTTTGTATATGAGTAACTAATCTCTTGCAATTTTCATCTTTCGTAGGTTCACAATCGAAATGGATTATTTATTTGTGCTAGTAAGTGGATGTGGGTAAACCAAGCCAAAACGGACAGCACGTTTGCCAGGGAGATTGCCCGATGCTTGTGGCAGGCACAGGAATTAATCCACAGGAGTGTTACGAGCAAAAGTATGTATGCGAAAGCTAAAGGAAGGTGGCGAGGCCAAGTCAGCGTTGACACCACAAAATCTTGGTGCATATCTAAGTAAGTAGACCCTGTCCTGCTAGCTCATGTTTTCATAAGGATTGCAAAGTGTTTGGAAGTTAAAGGAGTAATGCCTATCACACGGTGCTTTTTCTGCACGAATATAATGGGCTGTCGGTAAGATCGGGTTGTATTGAGGTGATCTCTCATATGGGCCGACACAGTTTACATCTACACATCAGGGGCATGCATAGCTGTATGCGTATATTAAGTGCTGTGCTCTAGCTCGCTAACAAAAACTATCATTTAGTTTCTATAGTGGTATTAAAGGTGCATTAATCTTTCCTATAAACAATTCTGCACTGGCATCTATGCAGTGTTTTCCGTCTGCATATTCCGCAGTGCGGTAGCAAAGATCTGTGCTATCTGTGTATTCACTTGCATGAGCTTGTTATACTTGTTCATTTAATGTAAAATACTTGTGGAAAAGTATTAGACTATTTCTGTGGTCTGGTATTGCAATTCTGCAGCCATTTATATTGTTTGTAAAACACGAACATTTAACAGAGACAGGAACAAGACAATGCGAGGACGAGCACTTGCTTTCAGCTGCTGTGGTTAATGTTGAAATATCAATTTACATAGGTAAAAAACTCATAAGCCTCCGTGTTTTCTATTTCCTGTTTCTCTGTGAGATTTTCACGCTTTACTCAATATCATGCAAGAACCAGCCCATTCAGTTATGCAGTGGAGCCACCTATTGTGCATGTCAGTTCCAATGGCTTGTTAGAATCTAACAGTGCCGGCTGCTTTGTTTACATTTTTTTGCAGAGGCATACGAGCACTTTGTTTCAAAAACGCCAAGCACCGTGGATACAGAGGCAAGGAGGCTGAAGGACCTGAACAAGCACCTGGCCACCATGCTTCGGGATGCAAAATAAAGATGGTTTGTGTTAATTGTGGGCCCTAAAAAGTGTCCTCTTTGTCTCCGAGCTGGCACATCGGCCGACTCACATGATAGAAATTAACTCAATGTAATGTTGGCAGTAGATGTTACTGTGTGGAACTTCACCAAAAATATTGCATGAACAAAACTCATTCAACACAAATGAGAACACTTGTAGAATGCAGCTAAACAAGAATAGTGTCATTTTGCATAGCTGAACGAGAATATTTTCATGTAGCATACACAAACGAGAACGATATCGTTGAGCATAGACGTGCGAGAACTATCTCGTCAAGCATAGCTATGCGAGAATAATCTCGTTCAATGTACCCATACGAGAACGATCTCGTTCAGTAACGATGTCCTCTCGTACACATGTGACATACGACATCGTTGAGTCTACGGAGCAATAATAGCGTAGAGAAGTTCTCGTACAATTCTCATACATATTTTTTCAATAGGGTATGATGGGAGAAAAAGCACCTACCACCATCAAAGAATTGGCGAAAATTGTTCAGGACATGTCACTGAAGCTTGACAAAATTGATGCAATCAGGACTGACCTTGACGAAATCAAGGATGCGACTCAGTATATTAGTAATTCCTTTGATGATCTTAAGACCAAGCTAGAGAGTGCCTGCGTGGATCTCAAGACTCTCAAAGACGACAATGAACAGCTTAAAAAAGAAAACCTGCACCTTAAACAGGAACTTGCCGCCACAAAGAAAGACGTGATTGATTTGAAGCAATACAGCAGAGCAACGAATTTGGAAATTAAGGGTCTTCCTTTCACAGTTGATGAGAACCTTGAAAATACCGTGCAGGTACTTGGGGCTAAACTTGGTACGGAAATCTCCGCATCGGACATTGATGTAGTTCATCACGTGTCAACTAAAGATAAAACAAAATCCAACATTGTTGTCCGATTTACATCTCGCAAAGTCAGAGACAACTTCCTCCAACTCGCAAAAAGGAAGAAGCTTTCCACATTAAACTTGCAATTAGAAAATGATAATCCTATTTACATAAATGAACATTTATGTCCGGAGTTGAAGATATTGCTCGGCAAGACCATTCAGAAAAGGAAAGAAAAACAGTGGAAATTTTCCTGGGTTTCCAATGGAAAAATTCTTGTCCGGAAAACTGAAACCTCGTCAGTCATTCACATCACTTGTGAGGAGGACTTGAATTTAATTGCATGATTTTGTGGCCTCTGCAGTAGGTAAGCCATTTCCAGAAATGTGTAATGTGTCGCATCTGAACGCGGCTTTTTCAGCTGCGCATAATCTGAAGATACTACACTGCAATATTAGAAGCTTAAGTAAAAATATTGACTCTTTGCTGGTTTTATTAAAGTCCCATTCCTTTGAGTATGATATAATCGCGTTGTCAGAAACGTGGTTGAAACCTGATGAATTCTTTAATATTCCAAATTTTAATTCAGTTTATCTCTCACGACCAACAAAGACGCGTGGCGGAGGAGTTGCTTTGTATGTACACAAGAATATTCCTTTCAAGCATTGTCCCAAACTAACATGTCAGGTTCCCGATGCATATGATTTCTTATTCCTTGAGCTGAGTTCCAAGTTAACTGTAGGTGTTTTATACCGTTCCCCAAGTTCGCACATTAGTCTTTTTCTGGAAGCCTTTGAACCTGCTCTAGAACATCTCGCCTCTATGAATAATCCTGCAATAATATGTGGAGATATTAATATCGACACTCTTAATGACAATGCAGCACCATACGTGAACCTGATTGAGTCTTACGGGTTCCTTAATAAAATAACACAACCAACTCGAGTCACCCCCTCCACAGCGACGCTCATAGACCATATCCTATGCAATTTTGATACCTCACTATCTTTCTCTGGAGTTATTGATGCTGATATTTCTGACCATTTTCCAGTGTTTTTTCTAGCATCGTGTTCTCCTCTCAAAAAAGAAATTAAGAAACGCGTGAAAACAACTATTGATCACAACCTATTAAGTTCCCGTATACGCACTCTAGTGATCAATGTTGAGAACAGTAAGAATATTAACAAAGAATTCGACCACCTTATAAATGTTATCTCATCTTGCTTTACAGAAACAATTGTTAATGCAAAATTTTATTATTCTGACCCAATATGTCCTTGGGTAACGACTGAGGTCTTAGCTGCTATACAAACTAAAGATAAATGGTATAGAAAGCACAAGCAGTTCAAAGCTAATGAATACTATCGTATACAATATAAAATACATAGAAATAAAGCTCTGGCCTTACTTAGAAAATCCAAAAAGAAGTATCATACACTCTTATAGAAAGCAACCAACATGCCCCGCGTAAAATGTGGGAAATAGTAAACTCGGTCATCACACTTCGAGAGAAGGATCATATATTGCCAGAAATTATCCCACCTACTAGAACCACAGAAAGCCTTGCGGAAGACTTCAATCAATACTTTTGCAATATAGGTCCAGCTCTTGCGAAACAACTAAGTATGCACGAAGCCCCCGAGCTCCCAGCTCCTGTACTTAATTCTTTTGTTTTTGATGACATTACTCAGGATGAAATAATTTCTACCGTTAAAAGAATGACTGGAGGAAGAACGCCAGGTAAAGATAAGATCCCCTTACTCGTCATTAAACAGCACATAGAGGAACTGAGTGGGCATTTAGAAAAATTATTTAATGCATCCTTCTACATGACCACATATCCAGACGCATTTAAAATAGCGCAAGTCACACCAATATACAAGTCCGGTAGTAAGGATGACATCCAGAACTACCGACCAATATCAATACTTAGTGCCCTTAACACAGTATTTGAGAAGTTATTGATGAAACGCTTTACCCATTTTCTAGATAAATATAACGTACTAGTAGATAACCAGCACGGTTTTAGGAAAAACAGATCTACTTCCACGGCTGTACAATGTTTAAGTGAATTTATTAACAAAGCATTAAATAACAAAGAGTATGTAGTTGGCATTTTTGTTGATATTAAAAAAGCGTTTGACACTGTGAACCATGATATACTACTATCAAAACTACATCGGTATGGATTCAGAGGTCAAGCGAAGCAGTTTTTCGAAAGCTATCTTTCTGGTCGCAAGCAATGTGTGAAAATCGACAAATCCATATCAAGCGTTCATTCCATCCTTTGTGGCGTGCCTCAGGGCTCGGTATTAGGACCATTACTCTTTTCCTTGTACATAAATGATCTGCCAGATGCTTTGAATTATGCCCAAACTATTATGTATGCTGATGACACAGCCCTTCTCTTCTCTAGTCATGACCCTAATATGCTTGAAAGGCACGCTAATAGTGATCTTTCTCAGATGTGCCAGTGGTTTTTACAAAATATATTAACAATACACACCTCAAAGACTAAATACATTGTGTTCTCTAGTCCATATAAAAATTCATATAGCTTAAATGAGTTACGAATAGGCGCAAACCCCCTCGAACGAGTCGATCAACAGGTATATCTTGGTATAACTCTAGATTCAGCCTTCAATTTTAATCCTCACATAATTCGAGTAAGCAGCAAATTGAGACGGGCTTGCTTTATCCTAATAAAAGCTAGAAAGTTCTTCTGGCTTCGCAGATTAAAAATTTTGTATTATTGCCTTTTTCAAAGCAATATGACTTACTGCGTGGAGTCCTGGGGACTTACGTATAACACGTACTTAAATCAAATAGTAATCTTGCAAAAAAGAGCACTTCGAATAATAACACATAGTAAACACACAGATAGATCCGCTCCGCTCTTTCGTCACTTAGACATTACACCTTTCTTTGCTATCCGGGATTTCAAACTAGCTTGTGTGGTTATACATATACTAAACCATAACATCCCACTATCATCATCTGTTTTTGTATATCCATCTCGTCCAACTAGAATTTTTTTCAGTTGTCGTTTTAACCTTCCAGCTGTTAATAATGTGTACGGTAAAAGAACAATCGCCTATGCCACTGCTAAAATTTGGAACCAACTGCCTGCTAACTTAAAAGTAGGTCAATTCTCAATCGCCGATATAAAAAAATTTTTGCGAAGCCAGCAATATTCGACTCCACTATAAGTCTGTGTTTTTTCTTTGATGCATTCTTCATTTTATTTTTATTTTTTTTTCTCTATTTTTTTTTCTATGTTGTCCTCCGAACTATTGTATAATTTCTTGAGCATTTCCCCTGCCTTGTGTATAACTGCAGTATAACTGCCTTTACATGAATCCTGTGTAAAATACTGAGTTGTCTCGCTATAACGATTTTTTTTTTTCGCACTTCCTGCATGGGCCCAAGTCTAGCCGAGAAGGCTAAGGGCCCAGATGGTTCACATGTATTTCTTATTAGTCGTTTGAATAAACTGATTTTTGAATTTGAAATTTGAAATTTTCAGGGACAATAGTTATGAAAACGTCGATAGCCTTCGATGTACCTCAACCGTACGGAAAAAAGTATATGCACATAGTCGATATACAGATAACTGGACGGCTAGCGTGATTTCCGGAGTTTTAAGGTTCATACTTGACTCTTTATAAGGTTCACTAAACAATGTTTACGTGGACTTCGTGTAGAATAACTCAACAAATTTTGGCGAGCGTGACATTTTCGGATAGCCTATCGTCGCACAAGGTAAGCACAAAATAACTTCAGCGACCTGTTCATGTTTGTGTTATGGTACCAAAAGATTTTTTTTCTTTTCATTCTCTTCATTTGCCCGTTAATTTCCCGTTATTTTATTGCAGACTTACTCTGACAATTATATTGCCACTTCGATTCTTTTTTTTCTTTTTGTTCTATTTAGCTATAAGGTCCTGGAATAGCCAGTTCTTTCTGAGGCCAAAATTTCTCGCATTTCGCAGGTAATAAACGAAAGGAATCAAAGTCACGATGTAATTGAAAACGCCAAATTACTGCCAGGGAAAGATGCCATTCACTTTGAGCCTATATTATTAATCATCATCAATCACCAAGCTCTCATGCATACCGTGTATCAACCAAAAAAAAAAAAAAAGGAAAAGGAACTATAATCCACTATAGTACTAGATTCTGCCCTAACGACTTCGCTATTAGGTTTAATGAATAGTGTAAACGTATGTGTACCGTGTTGCAATAAAAAACAATAGTATAAGCTTCTGCACTAAAAACTTGCTTGTCAGGTCTAACCAACAGAACTAAGAGTTAGTATATAATGAGAAATGGTGCCATTAACTTTATCGCGTCACGTTACATGGAAGCATGCTGGTCATTCTTGGTCTGGTGGCCACTATCAGCAGTGGATAATGGATATTTGCCGTAAAATATGGGTAACCAGTATAGAGGAAGCGAAGGCCCACTGAATCTTGGGCGATCGAACGCGAGTAAAGGTCATTGCGCTCGTGCATAAAAAAACTTAATGTATGGGTTGCGGACTCGTTTCCTTCTCCTATACAAAGAAAGTAATGTCCCGTATCTTTACGGTATATTCTCATAATTTTCTGAGCTCCGGGAGATTGGGTTTAGGCGTGCCATTATTTTATTTTTATAGAGAGTACACTTAGTGCTGTAGACATAATAGGGAGAGAAAGGCTCGTTCAGTGGCATGTTCACACTGCGCTCACTATGCATTCTCGTTTAAACTCTCATTAATCTCATCAGATTTCTTTTGATTGCACTTTCATTGACCACGCGCAGTATCTGTATAGTGATGTGCTTTCATACTGCACTGTCTGGATTGGCCTTTTCTATTTTGTTATTCATGCACTGATACTGTCCAACGTGTAGTGAATGTACAGACGTGCTGGTAATCTGCTCATCACTGGACATTCGAGTGTTGCCGATGTATCCTGCGCTCTCCTTGCATACACGTAGAATGTAGCGGGCGATACTTGGTTTATGTGATGATTGGTTTTATTTCTCTAACGCGTTTCTTTTTCTCTCTGCCCGTGTTGTGTTTGCCGCTTTTCTGTTTCTTCTCCATTAATAATTGATTGACTTTACTCTTTACGTTTGTGGGTTAGGTGGTTCAAGTTCTTCGGTAAACAACGACGATGAAGGTTCACTGATGCATTGGTTAGCGGCAGAGAGCAAGTAAATGAGAAACTAAGATTAATAATAGAAGCCGAGTGCATGCTCTCTGCCACTCACCAATGAGGCGGTCGACCTTCAATGTAAATGTCAACCAAAGGACTTGATTATTTTCGCACGCCTTGAGAGATGAGTACACCTGCAGGGCACTACCCGGGTTTTCTGGTTCTGTTGTTCTTAATATACTTTTTCATGCTCACTTGTAGAACCGTATATATAGGGGTCATGATATCACTGTGCACGTGGTTGTGTGTGCATATAAGTACAACCAATACCTAAATAAAATTCCACTGTTGAAAGCTAGCGCTTCAGTCGGCGTTCGGTTTCTTCACGTGTCCTCGCTCTCGCTGCGCTGCACTGCATGCCATTCGCGATACAGTCGTCGCTACGCCAATGTCGTCATACACTCGTATTCATCCAACTCTCCCCATGTCATCGTCGAGCCAGCATCTTCACTGTGCCATCGTCATACAGTCGTCGTCGTGCATCTGTCGTCACGCCACTGTCGTGATGCTTTCGCGGTCATTCCAACTTTGTCATCCGACTATCTCCATGCCGTCGTTGTCAAACGAATGTCGCGCAGTCATCGCCATACCGTTGTCGACATGCCGGTGTCGTTGCCACGCTGTCGTGTGGCTATCGTCCTCACTTTAGCATCGTCATCTCGTTCGAGTCGTGTTATCATCATCATACCGCCTTTGTTTAACAGCGTCAATCCTTCTTCGTCAGTCTATCGTAATCATGCCTTCGTCATTCAACGGTGATGATGACGCCGTTGCCATGCCATCGTTGCCATACAATCGTCGTCATACAGTCGTCTTCATGCATTGGTTGCGATACCTTGGTCGTCATGCTATCCTGGTCCCTCCATAGTCCTTGTATTCCGGCTTCGTCACTCGATTCTCGTTACGCCATTGTCGTCACACTAGTTGTCAAACCATTGTTTTCATGTTGTCGTCGTCAAGCTGTCGCCGTTATACCATCGCCATCGTTTAGAAATGGCCATCTCATTGTTGTTAAGCCATCGCCGCAATCCTGCCTGTGTCGTTCAAACGAAGTCGTCCCTTCATCTCTCGATCGTCGTCGCCGCGTTGGAGCCATAGCAAAGTAGGACGATACCGGAGTATGACACAGGTAGCGGAAGCAACGGAATTCGGACAATGATCATTACGGAAGTTAGGCAAATGTCATTTTATAAATACGATGTGTCGCCGCAATGCTTGAATGCTAATCGCATTTGCTGTCGACAGTCGCCGTGAAATAAGCTCTGCCTTAACGTTTGTTACTCAAACCAGAGGTGCGCATACTTGGTTGACCCACAAGGGTTTTTATCAGTGCGTTCGCCGGTACATTCATTCGGCGCACATATAACCTTAGCATATACATCCATAAATATATCTGCTCAGATAGCAGCCGACCAAGCAGCACCCAGCAGTCAGGCAGCCACGCCAAATACAAGAGGGTATGGAAAGAAAGCTTGGTTTTAGAATGTGCTTCTTCCAGCTATTAAACTAAGTTTTTTCTTTGATAGGCAACACGCGCAATCGAATGCGGTGTAGTGGATTCCGAGCAGAAGTATTTCCCCGTTTCCATGCATTTTGACGTGATCTCTTACGCTAAAGCTTCCTCTTAACAAACACTGGCATACTCAAGCTTGTTGGAAGGAATGAATAATGCCTTTATTTTAAGGAAGGGGACGGCTATAGGCCGCTGTTGGGAATTAGGAGGGAAAGGAATGTGGATTCCGGAATCGTTGGCTGAAGCACATCTTCATCTCAGTCTTTGATCTTCCGCTTTATGCAGGATCAAGTGCATGTTCAATTCCGCAGCTCTCGCATGGGCTGGTCGACCCCTTCTACACTACTCGAAACAAGCCACCTTGTCTGCCATATGTCGCAATGGCTTTCTGTGTTTCAGGGTTAGTTTGTATTCCAATTGCTAGTGTTCTAATGTCTCCCTGTAGTAAATGCTGAATGTGGATCTCCCTTGTGAAAAAGCTGCACAGCTCCAAATGGGGGGTTGCAAGTCTGCTCTGCATGACTCCTGCAAATGTGTGCGTCGGGTATAAGTGTTCGCAATCGTAGCTTGTCTGGGTTGGTGACATTTCTCAAGTATGCGCGGTGTGTATGCAGCGTTCGCCATAACCTTATTTAAAAGAACCTCTTCCGTGCGAGTAAGCCTACCCTTGTCGTCAAACGCACGTACTGGTGTAGCTTCTAATAGTCTCCGTTTACTGTCTGCTTTTATTTTAGTGCGAATGTAATGCATCAGTGCTCTGCTAGGAGAGCCTTCGGCCAACATCTTTAGGTATGAATTTTGGTGCGCGGGGTTTGGCGAGGAAATGGAGTGTGGGGAGCTGTACGTGTAATCAAGCCAACCCGCTTGCGCGGCAACTGCGTGAGCGGCTGCGTTTCCCCCATCCGTGCCAGTGTGCCCCGGTGTCCATAGGATTTAAACATTTGTCCCATTGTCCTGTATTCTCTTTAGGAAAGACTCGTCTGCTGAGCTGTATCTGCATATGGATTCTATATAAGCATACAGGTTTTAGGCACTTCGTCTTTCCCTAGGATTTTGCCTGAAAGTACATAAACTGAGGGAGCTATCGCGACCGCTCGAGATTACCTCAACACGACGCACATTACAGTTGAAGTGCTGAGGGCACACATAAGGCCTCTTGCCCGTGCACTTCGTCAACATTTTTCTCTACCCACTAAGAGACCACGTACCTCGTTCTACAAAACGGTATCAGCTCAGCACAAGTCATTGTTCGCACCTCTTATTCAACCCAAAGTTTACCTGACTGCACCTGGCGTCGAGAAGAAAGTGTACTTGTGATCGCCAGCTCTGAATCAGCTTATCATGCTCCTCTTATGTGAAAGATATAGCGGGCACGCGTACATAAAGGGTACTTTTTTAGCTGCACTATTAGTAGAATTATAATCCTCGATTAGTTACTCGAGGAGGCGGCCATTACTTCTACCAGAAAATCACAATGCTTAACTGAATAGCCAGCATGATTACGCTAATTACTTGTCGAATTATTTTAATCTGCGTAATCATGTTGATTCTTTAATTAAGCATTTTGACTGCTCGTTCAGTAATTTATATCAAGGGCTGGAATTGCGCTATCTGCCACAGGCTACTTTTAAAAGATTGGTGTGGTTAAAGAAATAATAAACACCGCGTATACGCGGACAACTCGGTCCTATACAGAATAGCTCAACCACAGTTATTACCAACCCAAGGAAAGCCGCAACCATAAAATTTAAAATGTGGCACTGGACAAGATCCACAGCTGTTGAAGTCCTCACCGTTTGTGTCGCACTGCAGTTCATTGATAGTGAACAGCCACATCAATGGTCAATTTTCTGCAAATCAAGGGCGGCACTGCAGAGTTCACTGCGCCGCAGATCACGTGATGTACTAGTATTTGATGTTAAAGAAACGATGCGTCACTTAGCATACAAGAGGCATCATGTCGTTTCTCGGTGGTCCCAGAATAATTGTGGCGTTATGGGTAAATGAACGTGCGGATGAAGCGGATCGATTAGCCAAGGAAGAACCGCAGCGTTTATCAATCCCGCTTTCAACTGGACGGATGGTACAAGAAGTCTTCGTTAAACGAAACCTTCGGATAACTGCAGACCAATGTACGCTATGTCACTGGACAACAACAGACGTACTCTACCACATTCCCTGGACCCTGACTTAAGTCTCAAGTTGCCATCAGCACTGCCCCGAAGAGACACGTCCCTTTCATGCGGACTATGGGTGGGCGTTGCGTTCGCGAATGCCTACGCCTTCCGCATAGAAATGGCTGACACCACATCTTCTGATTACCGTGGTTAAGAAGAAAGCATCAGCCATATTCTGTGCCAGTGTCCGCAGTATCGTGCCCAGGGCCGCTCACGTACCACTGTGTTTAACAGGTTCAATGGCCAACCCCTATCGTAAAAGAATTTTTCAACGTAGATGCGACTGTGCGTCCTTCCAGAAGACAGTGAAAGCATTGTTGCGCTTTTTGCGACCTAGCGGACTCAGTAAACGCGTATGGTATTTCCTGTTCATTTTTTCCTCCTCCTTCTGACCCCTCTTCTCGAACACACGATAAGAGAGCCCTCACACTAACCGTGAAAATTACCGCCACTCAATGTGTTGGGAAAATTCTTACAACGGCAACTTCTTCGAATTAGGAAAGAAAACTTCGAAGCTTTTCAAAACATTTACCGTTGATCTGGGAATCAAACCCATGCAATCGCGCTTGGCGGAAGTTCGCGGTGATCTCGCGCTGAGTGCTTGCACAAAAGTGAATTTCTTTAAAATCAATTGCGTATTTCGACATTCGAGGACACCCAACTTTCTTACATTTTTTTTATTTACAGATACTGCTGTCTCCATACGAGACATAGCAGGGGGTGCGAGTCAATACAAAACTTCGAAGAAAAAAAGAACGCGTTTGCTGAATATAACATGTTAATTGATCACACACGAAAGCAAGACAGGTTTACAGAATGTAGATCATAGTTAAGACAACTACTAAATGCCTATTCAAGCCTATTCCACAATTCGATTGTTGATAGAAAGAAAGAAAATTTAAGGTATTTCAGTTGCGACCTAAGCGGGACCATGTTCATCGAATCAGTGCGCCTGGTGCTGCGCACAGAAGTGGTGACGAAAGATATAGGCACAGAGGCATGAGCAGAAGAACTGACAATTCCGTGAAGCTTGATAAGACAATCACATGTGCGTGTCTGAGCCAGAGACTGTGCGACTTTGCGTCACTCTTCATCGTTTAGGTCGACAACTTTTTTTTCTTTTGAAGCTCACTACACGTTATGGATTTGTTAAAAACTCGCTGGAATAAGCGAATTTATCTTGGGAAAGGAATTGAACTACACCTCAGACTTCAAAATTGACCCAGACGTCGTTCATATTAAATAAAGGTACCCGTGCGCGACCTAATCGGAAGGCCTTTCCTAAAACGATTTCAAGAAAGTTAGGCAGATTGGGTGGCGCAGCAGAGTTCAGGGAAAAGTAAGCTAAGAAGCCGCAGGGGAGAAGAAAGAAAAATAAACGAGGACTAGGAAATAAGAGAGAAGCGGGTAAGGGGGGAGGGGAGAGTATATGACTCTTTCCTAAGCACTAGCTTTTAATAAAGGAATACAGTCGTCCAAGGCCGTTTCACTAGTGTAGTCGAGATAAAGCCGCCGTCTCCGGCAAAGCATTATACAAATGAGCTGCCCGTCCGTAGTTCCGAATGCTAAGGTTTCAACGCAGGAACCATGGAAATTGCTCTAGATCAGATTTTCGCAATTGCCAGGAGAGTGCCCATCATCCGAAGGCGCCGGCACGAGGCCATAATCAGAATGTGCCGCAAAGTCTTGGACTAGAACATTTGCATAATGCCCTCCCAACGTGCGCCAACGCATACAATTGGACTTCACCCGTTTTTACGCCCTCGCTGAAAACGCCGGCGTCTTACTTGCCATCTTATCTGTTTTCGTTACAGTGACAACTCGTCGAAGTTCGGCCCGCTGTGATGAACCAGTAGCTGCGGTTTTCTGCTATACTTAACGAGAGATCACGACTTTCATTCGCGGTCGCGGCGGAATGCATTAAATGCTTGTGTACACTTTAAATATGAAAAAGAAATCTAGGGTCTAGTAAGTGCAGTACTTGTATTCCAGAGGGAAATCATTCGCACTTTTAGAACGCCATCGTGGCGGTGCAGCAAACGATAACTAAGAATGTGCGGCAAGTACTACACATTAAACACAAATAAACTCTAAAACATGCTTATATCCTTTGGAACTTCTCCGCAAACAATACTCGCCATTTATGTTTCACGTATTTATTTTTCTATAACGCTTTGCGCTCGCTACCTGCCTCTCGAGAACGTTGTGTCACGCTCTTAGGCGTCTGCTGTCCGTGACTTAAAAAAAGAAATTAAGTTATGGGATTTTACGTGCCAAAACCACTTTCTGATTATGAGGCACGCCGTAGTGGAGGACTCCAGAAATTTCGACCATCTGGGGTTCTTTAATGTGCACCTAAATCTAAGCACACGGGGTGTTTTCGCATTTCGCCCCCATCGAAATGCGGCCGCCGTGGCCGGGATTGGATCCCGCATACTCGTGCTCATTAGCCCAACACCATAGCCACTGATCAACCACGGCGGGTATCCGTCACTTTGAAGCATACATGGTGGCATGGGTTTCGTATAAGAAAAACATATCTCCTGGGCGCCGAGGGGTTGAGAGCTGCGCGCCTATTGGCTCTCGCCGCAGGCCACTTCTGCTAGCACGGCGGCACCCAGGGCCGCGGCCTGCGACGTTGCCTCCGAGATTTGAGTTCGTTTCCGCTCCGACGCTTGGCTGGCGCCGCAGTGAACGCGATGCAGCAGCCGCAACTCACGCCCATTTCGTGACAGGAGCATGCATCACTTGCACTGTGGTGAATCCGAGGCACGTGAAGCAACTCGAAATGCTTCGGGAAGCGCCTGCGCAACGTCGCGCAAGTGTTGTGTGCAGGCTTTTGACAACGCTGCGCCTCGCTGCCGAATTAAAGCCGCGGCGCTCCGTTCTCAACGACGCTGAAGAAAGCATTCATGCGGGAAGTGGACACGCGCCAACAGCGAGAAAGAAGAAGACGGCGGCACGATCACGGAGCCACGTGTTGAGGCCACAGCGATAACGATGACACGGCAAGATTTTGTTGCAGTTCAAAGTGCATATTTCCGAGAACGCTAGTACGATCAGGTAAAGATTAACGCCGCATAGGTTACGCGGAGCGCGATCTTATCCGAAATAATTCGACGCCGCACAGAGTGACTAAGTGCATGCCACGCGGAATGGGAAGCGTGCACGTATTTGAATATGTGCGTCCACAAGCTTTCAAAGCATGGTTCAAACCATAAGCACTCTTCTGCGTCTGCACGTACGGCTTAGCTCCGACGCCCGATTCTTCGTGGGATATGATTTTCAATACCCGCTATGCGTCAACGAAAAGCGCGCGATCAACACGTAATTGGCTCGCCTCTTGTTGAAATAAAGAGTAGACCAAGGGGGAAACTCTACTAAAACACAGAGCTTGCTGCGATTCTTCAGTTATGAAAAAAAAAGAAAGGTAATTTCTGATGGCTTTATCGCACGGCATCGCTGTAATGCAGCGAAGCATAATGTGCATTGCAGTGAAGCGAGTGAGAATTCGCGCGCATACACAGTGTAAGCAACGCATCATTGTAAAAAATAAACCTTACTTGACTGCCCATCTAGCCTTTATTATTATCTCAGCTGCTCACCTGAGGCATCCGCGTTGGAGCATAGAGTGTGTTGCAGCGAAGCGAAGTGAGAATTTGCGCGCGTACTAAGTGTAAGCAACATGTTATAAAATCCGGAAACCCCAGTGGGCCACGTAGGCTTATTAATCTCAGGTGCACGCCTGAGGCCTCTCGCTGCCGGTATTAATTTTCTGTGGTGGTGGACGACCGCCAAATAGGCCAACATGCCAGAAAGCCGCGGCGTCCCACAAAACTAGCTAATGCGACGAAGGCTCCCCCGTACCCTACCCTCCCCGCGGCCTTCAAAGTTTCTGGAACAGGGCTTTGGAGAGAGCGAGAGAGACAGCGAGAGAAAAGAGAGACGGAAGGTAAGTAAATGAAGGGAAATAATAGGGAAACGGGGATAGCAGACAGACGACTAGACATTCTAGAAAAGAAAGAGGGAAAAATATCGGAAAGGTAGAGAAAAATCACGGAAGGAGAGACAAAACTAGAGATGAAAAGAAAGGAACGAGCAAGAGTGGGGGAGAGGGACAACCAGACAGACGACAAGAAGAAAGAGACAGAAAGAGAAAGAAGAAACAAATCAGGGAAATAAAAAGACAATTACAGAGATGGAAAGGAGAGAAGGCACGCACGAGAAAGGGAGCCAGAATAAATAAGGGTAAGACAGACAGAGAGAGAGAGACAAATAAATAGATGAAAAGTGAGAGACGAAAGGAGAAAGAGGGAAGGGACGAGGCACAGCGAAATATGGGAAGATAGGCAGGTAGAAAGGAAGAGAGAGAGAGATAGAGAAAGGAATCGCTCTCCATTCAATAAAGACGTCACCCCGCTTTTTGATCGAGTGAAAGCGCCGGTCATTCGACAACCGGGGCGGCAAATTTGGTCATCGCTTGGCTGATCTTCAAAGCCTCGGCGCGCTCGACATCGTGCCTTGTTCGGGACCCCCTACGTCGTGTCTCACCACGCTTCGTCCGTTCCATCTTCTTTTAACCTCGCTCTGCGCCGCATATAATGGAACGTCTTCGAAAGCCATTTTCTCTTTTTCCGAGCTTCGGGTTCTCTCCGTCCCTCCGACAACAACCCTCAAGTTACCCGCGCGCGCGTTCTATGAACGTCCTCACCCGCTTTTCACGTTACGGATGGTCCATCCCGCAGTCAACAGCTGATATGCCTCATCTTTCGGCCCTTATTGCATCCGCGACGCCTGTAATATCTTCACACCCTCTCCGGGTTGCATATCCCTTGTCCTGGTATTGTGTGCGGGACAAAGCGAGAACCTGTAACACGCTGTAGACGCTGTAACACGAACGCCGCCTGATCCTATGATGGTGTGCTCCTGAGTAACAGAACGCAGGCTTAGGCTTTTGGTTCTGCCGTTGAAAAGATGAATATTTCACTACCTGCATAAGAAGATTTTATGGGCGCTTAAGCTCCGCCTTTAAGAGTGGAACACAATAGCATTCGAAGATCCATGACTGCTTCTCACGCTTTCAGGCAACCGCACTTACACGGAACCGTAAGGTTCACCGGGAAACGCTGGCGTCGAAATCTATCCACGAGGGCGAGCTTTCTGGTAGAAACGGCGGTCCCTTGCGTGGGCCGAGCTTCTGGTATTGTTTCGCACTTTTGATATTTCAGTCTGAGAAGATTACGCATGAAAGGCATGCGCCGCCACGTTTTGTTTCGTGACATTTGTTTGTGGGCTGCCATTCTCAAAGTTACAAGGAATAACTTTGTAAAGAGCGTAAAACAAGGTATGAGCAACTTCAGTAGTAGAAGAACAACTTCAGTGCCGCATAAAATATGCGTAGTTCAGGATGGTTTTCTCGGCCGGAGACGTCCGCGCCGACGCCTGCGCCGACAGCGGATTTTCTGCGACATGGAGCTCTTGACGTACTCGCGTTGAAGAGCAAGTCTTTTAGAATGTTAGAGCCATATTCCAGCATTTGTATTTTATGGAGAAGCCTCTTTCCTTGCTTCTTTTTCATGTAACAGTCTTGAGTGTAGGAATGCCTGCCGTCAGAGCCTCTAAGCGAAGAAACAGTTTTCTGGGTACTCGCCTGTTTCATTCGTTTTTTTACGCATGCGCCACCTGCCTCTAACCTACCTTTTTAAGTTTGCGTTTGATACATTTTCGCGCATAATACTTTTTCGTATATCTTTTATCATATATATTATTAGGTGCAATACCATTGTCGGAGAAGTCACGAATGGGGAATCGAGAGCTGTTTGCGTTACGTTTGAAGACATGACAAGGACATTAAAGGCAGCCCGTCCCGGTTGCGAATTGCGTCAACAGCACGATATTTGCAAACAAAGCGGTTTCACTACAAATTTTTGACTGGAAGGAAGTACATTGCCATCATGCTTCGCTTGATCGATCCGTCGCCTTTGACATTTTTTAAAACTTTGTTTAGCATCGTGTCTAAGATTGACTTGCACGATCGCAAATACCATTTCACAGAAGCATTGGCGAAAGCACCAATTTTGTTTGACTGCATCACAGAAAGCTTGCGACGCGCACACGTAAATTAAAAGGCGCGTACTTCGAGCATAAGCGACGCTACAAAAATTGGTTGATAGCCCTTTCGGAGAAATTAGTCGCAACACGAATGCGAATCACGTATTCTAAAAAGCACTGGCAGCTTCGTTGCACATTCGCAAATACAAGAACATCAATGTGCATTCTTAAGCGTCATCATCATCAAGTAACCATCGCGCCGCGCAACTCGGTGAGCTCGAGACACGAGCTGAACGCACCCTTATCCTCGGCCGGGCTTGTCGCGCCGCCGCCACAGCTCCGCTCTCCATCTTCGCCTTCCCAAATAATTGCAGGGACGACAGCATGCCTCCTCGGTCGCCGTCGCATCGTCTTCCTACAAGGATGGTGCGGGAAAACGCGCCTTTCAGACGAGAGACCTGCTGCCATGGACCTTCCGCGGTTCTCTTCCCTCCACTTCTGCCGCTACGGCCGCCCCCAAATGGATGTTCCGCCAATCTCGACTCCATCCTTGAGCTAAACGGCGTCGTGGCGCAACCAGTGAAATCGTCCATCCTCCTTGGTACACCCTCCCAGCCATATTGCGTAACCTCTTGCGGCATCCCGACCACCAGCCCGCGGCCCTGCTGCGCTCTGGCGTGGTCGCGCACTACGGAGTTCCGTAGTTCCCGTTCCCAGAGCAACGACTACGAAATACCGGTTTCGTCTCCGCCAACGCCTTCAACGCCGGCAGCGCCTGCGTCCCTACACGCGCCCTACTATTGCGACGAGGCGTGCCACTTTCCTTCTGCTGGCGAGACGTCGACCGAGAGGTGAGCTACTCCGGAGTCACAGTCTCCAGTACACCGATTCCGCTGTCAGAGCCCGCGCGCACTCGCTTCTCGGCCCCGGTAACGGTTCGTCCAAGATACCGGCCCTCTTCGAACCTTTCTCGCCACCGTCGATGGCCGGCGACAGCGGTGACACAACGGACCCAATGCTGGTTCCCGCGCCCCACGTCTCTGGGTCCATGCAAACACCTTGCAACTTGGTAATTTCCGACATTCGCCCTCCGAGCGCCGATCCACAATCTCGAAGCATGTCTCCCTCCACGAAGAGTAGTGGTCCGTTTCCGAGACATGTCCGTCCATGTTGTACCGCGAGCCAGCCACTGAGCCCTCGCGCGGGCCCCGTACCCTAGCGATTCTACTACACCGACGTCCGTGCCAGCAACTACGACCAAGGACACATTACGCAACATGTTACCGCCGTCCACTTCGCACACACCATGTCCTCAGTGGTGAGTATCGTCTTCTGGGTCGCCTGCACAGATCTTTGCGCTGAAAGGCCAGTTGCCCGTACAAAATCGGGTCACCGCCGTGGACGTACGCACCTCGCCGCTAATCACCGCATGGTTTCGTCGCTCTTCCGGTTTTTACCAAGTCACAGCGTAGCCTATGCTGCCTCCACCCCTGCGCCCCCCCCCCCCCCTAATCGCAGACACCGAACGTCCAAGCTCTCCTACGAGAACACGCTCCTCTCTGTCCGGCCATCCCGTATAACCCACTCACGATGCACCCCCTTGGCAAGCTGCACCAGATCGTTTTCGCATCGCAACAGGGTGCGCCACGTCCGCATGCAACGCATGCGTCATGGTCTGTCCAGCACTTCAACCAAGACGCTCGTGCGCGCAGCTCACACGCCGTGGAACGCTGCGGTCAGCGACTGGCCGCAGACGCATCTTTCACCTGACGAGACATACGCTGTTGCACCAATACTAACGCAACAGCGTAAAGCAGCCCGTATCACAGAGAATTCAGTGTCGCAGTAGGTGTCTCGCGCAGCACGTCGTTTTTTTTTCGAGCCACACATACCCAGGCCGTCCATAAGACGCAAGAAATTCAATGAACTAATATAATTTCTCAAGCCAAAATACGCCGAAATATCGTAAACTACGGCCTACACGCAACCTACAGACATGATAGCTTTCGGACTGTAATTTGAATATACGAGAAAACATAATTCTGTTACGCGAAAACTCAAACAAGCCCCTTCTCCAGCGTTTCCACAGTGCACGAACCGGAGACGGCGTCCGCCATTTGCGCACGTCGGCGCGTAAATATCTCAGAGTCCACGGAGCGGCGAGCCCGCTTCCTTGAAATACTTTCAGATGGCGCTCGCCTCCGCCGCATTAGACAGGCAGGACATTAGGCAGTATAACAGAAAGAGATTGGTGGCGCAACCCACCGCCCCGTTCCTAAGGGGAGACTCATAACATCTATCCACCTATCCACCCATCCATCGTGGCCCATGCAGAGGCCGTGTTTTGACCAGAAAGCCCGCCTTCTTGCATAGCGTTCGCCGCAAGCATTTCCTGGTAAACATTACGGTTACTATAGCTGCAGTTGCCGGGAAGCGTGAGAAGCAGTCAGGGATCTTTAAATGCTATCGGCGTTCCAGTCTTACAGGCGAAGCTTAAAAGGAAGCTTTAGCTCGGGTGCTCCTAATAAAAGGATAATTCGTTTTGCTCGGCAACCACTGCACCCAATTCGGCGAGGTTTGTTGAATTTAAAAGAAAAGCTTAAAATCTAGTGACTGTTGGTTCCGGATGTCTCATTTACGTCGTTAATTTTTCATTAAGAATTGGCAAAATCGAAAATGTTCAGAAAACGAAACTGTCAAGTTCACAACTCTAACTCAGGAATGAAAGATGATATCACAATTCTGTGAATCGCATCTAATAGTACATCTAAAGCAGCCAAATTGATGTGTTACACATGTATGTAAAAAATTTAGTTATTTAAAATACAGCTTTTGGGGAACCCTTGTGCAAAATGTAACAAATTCAGGTAAGATCGAAATTGACATACACAATATGTCCGCTTCAATGGTCTAATCGATGCCGTTTACAGAATCGCGATATCTGTTGTTGATGCAGAGCTATTAACGTTTAAACTTCGTGCTTCTATTTTCTTCATACTTTGAAAATTTTGAAAATCCTTTTAACAATATTCACGCCCTAAATCGAAATTACGCTTCCAACAGTAACTAGCATTCAACGTTCTTTCTGAAATGCAACAGATTTCATTAAAGTTGGTCCAGTGGTTATGTCAGAAAAACGTTTTTGCGTTTTACATGTATTTGAATAGGCCGCGTCGGAGTTGGGCCCGAGTTAAAGCTCCCTCTTAGGCGCCCTCAAAATTTTTTCTGGCAAATCTTAAAGCAGGGTCTGTAATGGAACCACACAGACACCACTACGTGACCCGTAAAATGCAGCGCCAGTAAAGTACACATCCCTTTCAGATTTGTGCACCGATAATGTTTGCACTTCAACTATTTGACAGTCTGGGAAAACTTAAGATAGAGGTCATACGCTGTGAATGATATGAATTATGACCTTTGTTTATGGGCCGCCATTCTCATAATTCTGACGATTAATTCAGTGAAAAATGTAATACGTAGTTTGAGCAACCTGGTGTTGGTGGTAAGACCGACAAGCGGGCCTCGTCGGTTGTCCTCGCGTCGTCTGCCAACAGTCGATTTCTTCAGACTCTTCCGATTTCTTTTTTTGGTGAAAGAGTGAGCGATGAGAGTAACAGCAAGCATGTGAGGACGCCGGAGGCTACCAAGCGTCATAGATATACAGTGAGTGCGTATGATGCGAAATTGCATAGTTGGAGCTTGGGCAGCATTGCGTCACGCCCATGCATATTTTCGCATCGTCGTGGCTCCATGGCCAGAGGCCACACCTAGGCGAGTGCCATAGCAAAGGGGGACGATATCGGAGTATGTCGCATTATCAAAAGCAACGAAAATCTCATAATTACTACTACGCGTGTTAAATAAACGCGGATTCAGGGACATAATCTGCCGCTACAACACTGGATTGCTATTCGCATTACCTTCAACAGTCATCATGAGTTGAGTTCTGCGGTAATTTATTTTCGGCCTGGACAGATGAGGTATGATCAAAATCGTAAGTACAGCTCGACGAGAGTCTGTCTCCTCGAATCCTATTCCAACGAAAACAAGCGATACATATCTTGATTTCAACAAATGTACATCACCAACAGCGCAATTCATTTATAAAGAAAACCTTTCTAATTTTATGTACTTACTTTCTTAGCCATAAGGTAGGCATTAAGCGGTAAAGTATGACTGCAAGATACTTCTATGTGCTATAGGGTAGATATATGGCGAGGCTTATAGCGCTTGAGAAGACAAGGACGAAAGGAAGACGTGACACACACAGGCGCTATAAGCCTCACGATGTCGTACCAACGAGCCCAAATCACTGCATTACAGCATTTCATTTCTAGTACATCGAGCTCCTTTCTACTTATAGCACCTGTGTGTGTCATGTCTTCGTTTCGTCCTTTTTTTTTCACGCGCTATAAGCCTCACGATGTTATACCAACAAGCCCAAATCACTGCATTACAGTAGATATATGGGCTTGTTAATGTGGCAACGGCCGCTCGTCGAGCGGCCATGATATGGCACTGCCTACTTAGTTGTACTGCAGGCAGAACAACAGGCACAAAAAGCGCACATGTTACAACACACACTGCTAATGTGTCTTAAATGGCTTATTAATATAGCCTGCAGGAGGAGCCCTAAAGCGGTCGTAGAAGATGAGTGCAGTGGGGAGAACGCTCCGCCGGTGCCGTCTTGTAATGAGCGGAGAAGCGGTCAGCAACGCCCTGCTGCGCAGAACAACGCAGCCGTCGGAAGGCGTGGCGTCGCCCAGCATGCGGGAACATGCGTTTGCGTCAGAGCCCTTTACTCCCGAGTGGTATAGGCTTCAACTTTTGCCTCCACGAAAGTGTCGTGTCAAGAGTTTGGATCCGTAATCGATTTCTGGTTAGATTAGGTTAAGTAATAAAGGACTCTGGCAGCATGCAACAGGTGTCACAATGCTGAACTCAGACACAGTGAAGAATTTGCGAACTCTTGGGTATGCATTGCGGGCAGTACCAACGCAGAGCTCTAAATCTTCCAAAGGCGCGAGATATCTATTACACAGTTTCGCTGACTTCGACCTATGAGTTTCTCGGATGGACTGACATCTGACTTCTTTTTTTTAATCTTCACATCAAGCTCTGCGAATCGACGCAAGTGTTGTCTGCGCACCACTCTGACGCAAAATCAACGGCTTCCGGAGAGACCACACGCTCTGTTCTGGTCGGCAAGACGCCGCGGCCAAACCGGGAGATACATGCAGCATAGAGAAAGACATTCAACAAGAGCAGACACTCCCATAGAGGCTTTGATTGATTACTTAAGACTAATGATCTACTTAGGCGGAATGAAAGAGATAATTTGAGTATCTCCAGGCGACGGCAAACAACATTACCATGGTTCTATCCAGCTACGTCACACTTGCATATTTTGAACGTTTGGCCGAAGTTAAGGGAAACACCTTGTATATATATATACCATTGCCACCTGCGTCTTCACGCGGTCAGAAAACGAGAATGCCAGATGGTACTACGGCTTTGGCCTTGCTTACGAAAGTGATAGCACAGTCGCAGAAACGCGCCGTAAACCACGCGCCATTGTTCAACAGCTCACGCACGGCTCTCGCGGCGCTGTCCCCCCTCCTACGGCCTTTCACCCTCTTATTCCCGACACTATGGCGCTGCGCACGGCCCATTCTTTACGTGTGTCCAAGCTCCGGGAACGTGCCTGTCCGACAGCAATTCTCCCTGCGCCGCGACGACATACTCGGCAGTCTCGTCGCGTTTTCACGCTCCTTTGTGAGAGCTATTCGGCCGAGCGGCTACCCCTGTTCCTTCTACTAAAGGAGACGGTGCTACACACAGTGACCTCAGCGTTGAGGAACGTACAGGGCCTTGTCAAACACGATGCTGTTGTGGACGCAATAAAGGAAGATGGCGGGATGAGTGCGTTTCATACTTAGCGGGCAACACTGGGGAAGCTGCGCAAGTCTTGGGGTCGTGCGCATTTTTACTATGGTTTGGATGACCAGCGATTCTAGACGCTGTTTCTATCCAAGAGAAACTCGCTCACGGTAGCCGCACAGCAGCTGCAGCTATCCCAAATTTACTCATTATAAACGCAGTACATCCAAGTGTATGCAGACGGTTCATGCCATAATTAATCATAATTAATCTGCGGAAGCACTCGTCATTTCGCATCTGGCGCTAGAACAAACATTTACATTGTCCCGAGGGACATCTTCCACCGCGGCAAAACTGCTTGCAATCATGCGTGCTTTGAGTTTCATAACATCAGTAAAAAATGCATAAGAATGGGTCATTAGCGATTCACAAGCCGATCTTGCCCTACTACAAATCAACCAGAAAAATCACTTAAACACTTTGCTATTGTATGAGACAGTGAAATGACACACAAAAGCAAGCGCAATGAATCAAGTAAATGCATTTCAATGGACACCCGGACACTGCAACAGTTCTGGTAACACTGCAGTGGCCAAAGCTGCGAATCGGGCGCCCATTAACGTAGAGGCAATTATTCTTCGTATTTAGCGCAATGAAATCCATCCGCTCCTGAGACAGATGTCCTCTCCTGTCAGCAAAACTACATAGTTTGATCGGCAGTCTAAGAACTCGGAGTTATACTTTACAGACCTATGCATAAAGCTATACATAGGACTGCAAGATTTCCTGCTTAGTAAATAAAATCATAAACAGAAACACACCTCTGCCGCGTACCATCTTCACGTTTCCGTCCTCAAACGCACGACATGCATGCAACGGTAATCTTAAGCTCCCTTTATGTTCGAATGCGTACAGCGAAAGATTAATCCAATTCCCTGGTGTTAAGCTGTGGAATAATTTGCCTCTTGAAATGAAACTCCCAAGAAATTTTGACATTACATGAAAATGCCACTTCTTATCTTACCAAGCGCGCTCTTGAGTTTTGTTTGTTTTGTTTTGTTCGTTTTTAGCGCAGTTCCGTGATTATATGTAGTATTTACCGCTTATGCATGATACTTTCGCTATATTACTTGTATAAGACTGGTAATTATTACAATACATTTTTTTTGTATTGGACCCAACACTAGCCGCTTTAGGCTATGGGACCAAATATCTTTGTACGCACTTTTCATATTATTGTGTAACAAAATTCCCCTTTTGATTTTGATTTTTTTTATCAAATCGGTCAAATTTGAGAGAAAACAGAAATTTCGAAGCATTAGTGCACCTCCTGCGGCTTGGTTATTGCATCTACGCGACACTTTTCTATGCAGGATGAAACGTGCCTCTAGTCTGCACTGTTCTTGTGGCCGTCCAGATGATCTGCATCATCTGCTCCTCGACTGCACTAAATATGATCCACACCGAAGGACATTGCAAGAAAATTTGTTGGTTTTAGATAGAAGACCATTCAGACCAAAGGTGATTCTTGGTCCACTGCCAACAGCGCAACTTCAGAAAGAGCACATCTTGCTCTGAAAAAGTTATTTGATGGCAAAAAACACTTTGGGGAAATATTAAATTTTTGTTTATCATTAAAAGCTAAATGAGTTATATAGATGTTGTGCTGTGTTTAAGATTGATTTCTGTGGTGATGATGTTTTTTACGCTACGTGTAATTAGTTGTGTTCTGAGTTTTGTAGTGTAATTACTTGTGTTCTCTGCTTTGGCCATTCAAAATATTTGACTTCATATATACACATAGCTGGTAACATACACATAGCTGGTAACATACAGGAATTCTATAGCATTAACGAGAGGGTGGCATGTCTTGTTGTGAAACTTAATAAGAGGTACAAAATGAAGGTTATACAGGTCTACGCCCCTACATCTAGTCATGATGACCAGGAAGTCGAAAGCTTCTATGAAGACGTGGAATCGGCGATGGGTAAAGTCAAAACAAAATACAGTATACTGATGGGCGATTTCAATGCCAGGGTAGGCCAGAAGCAGGCCGGAGACAAGTCAGTGGGGGAATATGGCATAGGCTCTAGGAATAGCAGAGGAGAGTTATTAGTAGAGTTTGCAGAACAGAATAATATGCGGATAATGAATACCTTTTTCCGCAAGCGGGTTAGCCGAAAGTGGACATGGAGGAGCCCGAATGGTGAGACTAGAAATGAAATCGACTTTATACTCTGCGCGAACCCTGGCATCATACAAGATGTAGATGTGCTCGGCAAGGTGCGCTGCATTGACCATAGGATGGTAAGAACTCGAATTAGCCTTGACTGGAGGAGGGAACGGAAGAAACTGGTACATAAGAAACCAATCAATGAGTTAGCGGTAAGAGCGAAACTAGAGGAATTCCGGATCAAGCTACAGAACAGGTATTCGGCTTTAACCCAGGAAGAGGACCATAATGTTGAAGCAATGAACGACAATCTTATGGGCATCATTAAGGAGTGCGCAATAGAAGTCGGTGGTAACGCCGTTAAACAGGAAACCAGTAAGCTATCGCAGGAGACGAAAGATCTGATCAAGAAACGCCAATGTATGAAAGCCTCTAACCCTACAGCTAGAATAGAACTGGCAGAACTTTCGAAGGTTATCAACCAGCGTAAGACAGCGGACATAAGGAACTATAATATGGATAGAATTGAACAGGCTCTCAGGAATGGAGGAAGCCTGAAAGCAGTAAAGAAGAAACTAGGAATAGGCAAGAATCAGATGTGTGCGTTAAGAGACAAAGCCGGCAATATCATTACTAATATGGATGAGATAGTTCAAGTGGCTGAAGAGTTCTATAGAGATTTATACAGTACGAGTAACACCCACGACGATAAGGTGAGAGAGAATAGTCTAGAGGAACTTGAAATCCCACAAGTAACACCGGAAGAGGTAAAGAACGCCTTGGGAGCTATGCAAAGGGGGAAGGCAGCTGGGGAGGATCAGGTAACAGCAGATTTGTTGAAGGATGGTGGGAACACTGTCCTAGAAAGGTTGGCCGCCCTATATACACAATGCCTCATGACCTCGAACGTACCGGAATCTTGGAAGAACGCTAACATAATCCTAATCCATAAGAAAGGGGACGCCAAAGACTTGAAAAATTATAGACCGATCAGCTTACTGTCCGTTGCCTACAAAGTATTTACTAAGGTAATCGCAAATAGAATCAGGAATACCTTAGACTTCTGTCAACCAAAGGACCAGGCAGGATTCCGTAAAGGCTACTCAACAATAGACCATATTCACACTATCAATCAGGTGATAGAGAAATGTGCGGAATATAACCAACCCTTATATATAGCCTTCATTGATTACGAAAAAGCATTTGATTCAGTCGAAACCTCAGCAGTCATAGAGACACTACGGAATCAGGGTGTAGATGAGCCATATGTAAAGATACTGGAAGCTATCTATAACGGTTCCACAGCCACCGTAATCCTCCACAAAGAAAGCAACAAAATCCCAATAAAGAAAGGCGTCAGACAGGGAGATACGATATCTCCAATGCTATTCACAGCGTGTGTACAGGAGGTATTCAGAGACCTGGAGTGGGAAGAATTGGGGATAAAAGTTGATGGAGAATACCTTAGCAACTTGCGATTCGCTGATGATATTGCCTTGCTTAGTAACTCAGGAGACCAATTGCAATGCATTCTCACTGACCTGGAGAGGCAAAGCAGAAGGGTGGGTCTGAAAATTAATCTACAGAAAACTAAAGTAATGTTTAACAGTCTCGGAAGAGAACAGCAGTTTACGATAGGTAGCGAGGCACTGGAAGTGGTAAGGGAATACATCTACTTAGGGCAGGTAGTGACCACGGATCCGGATCATGAGACTGAAATAACCAGAAGAATAAGAATGGGCTGGGGTGCGTTTGGTAGGTATTCTCAAATCATGCACAGCAGGTTGCCACTATCCCTCAAGAGGAAAGTGTATAACAGCTGTGTCTTACCAGTACTCACCTACGGGGCAGAAACCTGCATGGAGGCTTACGAAAAGGGTTCTGCTGAAATTGAGGACGACGCAACGAGCCATGGAAAGAAGAATGATAGGTGTAACGTTAAGGGATAAGAAAAGAGCAGACTGGGTGAGGGAACAAACGCGGGTAAATGACATCTTAGTTGAAATCAAGAAAAAGAAATGGGCATGGGCCGGACATGTAATGAGGAGGGAAGATAACCGATGGTCATTAAGGGTTACGTACTGGATTCCAAGGGAAGGAAAGCGTAGTAGGGGGCGGCAGAAAGTTAGGTGGGCGGATGACATCAAGACGTTTGCAGGGACAACATGGCCACAATTAGTACATGACCGGGGTAGTTGGAGAAGTATGGGAGAGGCCTTTGCCCTGCAGTGGGCGTAACTAGGCTGATGATGATGATGATGATGATGATGATACACATGTAGACTGAACCCATGCACAGATCTTTGTGATTGGTGTACTGTTCTGCTGAAGTTCAACTGAATGCCATATTTTGTGACATTATTCAATCTTCTTCGCATGTTTGTTTCCTTTTCGAAGTGACAAGAAAAGCCGGTGCCGCCGTAAAGAAAACTGCTTGTCTGCTAAGACGTTCTTTATTGTGCGCGATGAATTGACGGAAAACTTTTGTTGCTGTTGATACGACAATGTCATTTTTGTATATATATATATATATATATATATATATATATACACAATAATTCCACACAAATAAATGTATTTAGATATTTGAGTCCATTTCTTTCGCTTGTGCCGATATTCTATTTGTAATCGATGCGCTTATGTTACTCTTATATTCGTATTCGACTGGGCTTTATTAACTCCTATACGTGCAAGCCTAATCATGACGCAATGGTAAAGACAGTGTTTCCACTTGCTTACATTGTTACATCTATATAACAAGTGTTCCTTTTTGTGCGGAGCAATCTTTTTTTTAAGCAAACTGTCATATCAAGACCTCTGTCATTACTGACGGTGGGCTACGTGTCTGGGCGGGCGTTATCAGGAACCACAAATTCAACGCCAATTTTGCTAATTATTGAAATATGTTAATTACCTTTTTCATTAGTAACTATAAGGTGCATGCTTGTAAAAATGGAAGCCGAGGGGCAGTGAAGTCAAGTCTGCTTTGGATAAATTTTCAGTTTAGCACCACCTTCGAAATAGGCGACATTACGATTTGCTACGAAATAATGTGCATTCCGGTTAAGAGTTTCCTAAAGGTTTGCCTGCAACAGTTCAGAACAATGTTATCTTGAACGCCGAGGCATTTTTTAGCAGATTTTGGGGATGGGTATCTCTAAACTGGTGCTAGTCAGAGGATTTCTGCTATATGGGCGTAATTTCACCGCTTTTCGGCCTAAACCTTTGCGATTACATGCGACTTAAAGATAGTAATTAAAAGGTAATTAACATATCTAAATATATCGCAACACTCTTACGTATTTTTCCTTACTGGAAATACACGCCGAGCACCGTAGCCTATTGCGAAAACGGCAACGCTGTAGATCGGGCAGTCTCAAGTGTTCCGCTTAAAAGGAACATCCGGTATGATGGATGGAGAGATTTGCGCAGACACTTAACAAATAACCTATTATAGTAGGGTTAAGCGCAGAATGCGGATTTAACCAGTGAGCCCAGCCCACGAACTTTCAATGCTTACATTATAGATGAGCAGAAGAGTTTAGTCGGCTTCGAGGACACGCCGTAGGAGGGCGTTACCTTCGCTGCATGCATAATCGAAGTCGCCGCCTTAGCTGTTTATTTTTCAGTGTCGCATACGAGTGTTGGTGCCTAGCTCCTTGGTCACGACCTCATGTTTTCTAAGGCTGGAAATGAAGTGCCCGATCACTTAGTTTAAGGTAGCCCTAAATGGTCTCCAATATAAAGGATCTAGTGAGGTAACAAACAAAAGATACCTTGACATTGAGAGGGTGCCCTGCGCAGTAACGGTTGTGAAAAAATTTTGAAAGCGCTGTTCTACTTTATAAGATACATCGCAGTTTTTTTTTTTAGAAAATTATTTCCGAAAAGTCTTTTAGCGGCACTGTTCAAATGAAAATGCCAAATTCCGCGCGGTGGTCTCTTCTTTCGTAGATTGCACGCGGCACGGAGTCTCACAGCGGTCTCCAAGCTTTTTCGGAGGTAAGTTAATTGGGGTGAAACATGACGTCGACGCATGCCCCAATACGCTAATCGGTGGAGCACAACGCGACGCACGCCAATAATTCAGCACTTCCCCGCGGAGGGGCGTGGCTGTCGCCAGGGCGTCGTCATTGGACTCGCGATCGCATCTGTGGCGTAAGCAATCGACGATCGTGAGGCGGAGGGCACAAACGCGACGTGTCAATGGATCGCAAGTGCAAAAGCTCGCGCGGGAGTTCAGACTTGATTACACGCTCGGTGCCAGTAAGCGTAAAGCCGTAATTACTCGAAAACAAGTGGCTGAAATCCGGCCCTCGCTACCAGTCAACAATTCCCTTGTTGTGCAGTGGGGGAGGGGGGGAGGGGTTGCCGTGCGGAAGTTTCAGTGAACCTCTTTTTTTTTTCTTAATTGACTTTACCTCACGAGACGTTGGCGCCTGTATAGGCTGCACCGGCTGCTCCGCTAATCTGGCATGCTAAACCTGTTAAAAAATTCTTCAGATTCTACAATCAAAGAGGAAACAAATTGTCAGCGAGAAAATCAGCGATTGTATGCAGCTATGGACTTACTGCGACAACTGCAGGTTCCAACAGAAGGCACCGCCATTTCTCTAAGAGCGACTTGATTTATTTTGATGTGTTCTCTTAGTTCACTTCGGTATATATAACGTGCTGTGAGTCTGTGAGCTCCATAATGCACGCACAGCTACGCGTCGGTTGCGAGTGCTCCTCGGTTTATATTACATCCGTTCGTCTTCCAGTTATGTCTGTTGATGTAATTTAGGTCATACAGTGAAGTTTGTATCTATAAACGGTATATTAATTCAATGCTAAGGAAGTGGTGAAACGCTAACAGGTGTTTACAACTTGGTTTCTTTCTTTCTTTCTCCCTTTCTTTCTTTCTATAAAGGAAAGTTTGGCGCACTTGGACAGCGATGTCAACCTCTGAAGCCAGTTTTCCCCTAACTCAGATGAAACGTTTCCCTAGATTTCCCTAGATATGCGCAAAGTGTGGTTGTTCAGTTTGTGAATTCGATTTCTCTATTGAAATATTTTTGTGCTATGCATACGACTACAAACTTTGTGGCTTTATTTTATTTCTATGTTCCTTTTAATAGATCCGGATAAGGAAGTCACTGAACAGAACCCGAAATGATGTCGCAGTGCAAGTTGTGCTGACAGCAACGCCTCTTAGTTGAGCCATATTAACAGAAGACATCAACACGTGCACTTTTTATTGCGGTCCAAAATTGCTTTGCATCTAGAGCAATGTGACAAGATTACAGGGAACCCTATTTGAGTTGCAAGATTTGCACCAAAACTCCTATTCGAATGCAAGAGTGTCGAAACAATGCGACGCTACACGACAATGACGCAGAAGCTATAAGGTTATTATTTTTTTTTTTTGCATGTTGCATGCGACGTGCCACCGTCACATTTGCACACTCTCGCGTCATTTCCAGCGAAACACAAAAATACGCAAATCATTTTTATATTTCCTATAAAGCAGCACTAGCCCAATCACATAAACACTGGAACTCTTTCCAAAGGTTCCTTGCCCATGGGTGGTTCCAGGTAAATTTTAGTATGCGTGTGCATGGTCAGCTGTTCAGCGCCACGACCGCATTGTCGTGCCAGGTATGTGCCCGCGGTTATGCCTACATGTTTGCGTGCTGCTTTGTTTACTGTTCTCGCACACACATGTTTCGCCGTTTACAGATCAATATTTAATTCAGAGTGCACACACATCGTCAGTACTGCTCGAGGTGGTAAGAACGGCAAAGCCTGTGCCGAGGAAAGCATATGTCGCCTTGAAAACGACAAGTCCACCTGTCGAAACGTAGGCTCCCGTTCTTCCTTTTCTCTCATTCTGCTCTCAAGGCCGCACTATAGCATCGCTCCGTTAAAAGAGCCAGGGCATCCACACCCTGTCGTTTGCTTGGCGAGATGTGTTTAGTGCACTGCAGCACGATAAAGCCATACTTCACACGCTAACGCGCAGGTAGTTTCAGGTGATCGAAATAAAGAACACGGCTGTCCAGTCAGCAGTTTAACCGTTTCGATGTCCTAGCGCGAGATATCCCTATATTTGAACAGTGATTTATTTCCCTAAACAATGCTTTAAATCTCTAGATCTAGGGAAATTTCTAGGGTTCATGGCACTGCATTCGGATCACCAAATGGAACAAGTGCTCGCGCTGCGTACAAGCAAGCTTACCGAACCATCCGAAATAGAAAGGAACTTTGACGTACACGATACAGTACCAGCGGTCGCATACCTGTCACGCGGATTCGGAAAACAAATCACGGCGCGATACCGCCGTACCTGAAATCAGCTCACTGTTTCACTTGAATCACGAGGACCTCTTAATGCAAGACCTCATGTAATGAACAGCATCATCGTTTACGTCTTGCATACGGAGTCGTAAAACTCGCGATGCGCAGACGGAGTGTGCGCATGCGCGCTCTAAGCTGAAACCGCGAAACTCGCAGCGGAGGGTGCTACCGCTGAAAGGGTTTTTACCCGTTATCATATCCAAATAAACAAGCGCTCACATTTAGCTTTACTAAGGCTTGCTTAGGCAAGCCTCTTGTTTGCCTGAAAACATTTTCCTCGAAACGGCAACATAGAACCGAAGGCCCCAAATGCACTGCCAATGTCATCGACGCCAACAATCGACCGCTATCACGAAGGCCTCCCGAACGAACCCGCACGTTTACGCTGCGAGCTTTAACCTGCTTTATGGTTCCTCCTTTCAGTGCATTCATGCAGCAATCGCTTTTTTTTTCTGCTATTTATTTTATCGGGCGTTGCTTCGTATTTTTTCACAAAGCAACATTTGCGCTATCAATTTAAGGTGAGCCCATGCTTTCTTCAAAGGCACCCACGAATGCCAGCTTTTGAGCTTTTCTCTTAAGAAGCGCCCAACCCTCGAAAACTTGCACGGTGGGCAAGCTCTTAACGCCCCTACCTTCTCCGCCACTCCTCTATGCATCGACAAAAGAAACTCGACGTTCTAAAGGTAATGGAAGTAAAGGTGTTCTAAAGGTGCGTCCTAGACTGCAGAAAGTCTGAATGCGGAAAGCTGTCGTATCAGCATCCTGAAAAGACCTCGGTCTCTTTTATGCACCCTACTAGCTTCCCCTCGCGCACCATACCCTGTTTTCCATTCAGTGTATACCAATCCAGGTTTAGGTGCGGGCAGCCGCAAAGGCCGCTAGCCTTCAAGAAAAAAAAAAAGTAATGAGAGTGTTTCCAAAGCTATTACCCCCCCAGAAAGCTACCTCTTCTCCTCCTGAAACTTGAGCCAATCCCCCCCCCCCCCCCCCAAATAAAATAAAAGAAAAAACATACGCTTAAAGGCGTTGACGTTCGAGATACGGTTCCCGGGAGTCTCATTAAACTCTTGTTCTCGCTCCATGCCACCCCCTCCACCACCCCTTCCCCAGATACCCCTTTAATTGCAGGTGCGTTAAACTCGTTTGCAAAGTTTGTGGAGCGAGACCCAAGCCACGAGATTGCGGCTGCCCAGTAGCGCAAAGCAAGGCTTCGCCGCGGTGTCTCATGTTATGTAGAAAATCCCGTCCACTCCCCTTTCCTTCTTTCTTTCTCTCTCTCTCTCAACGAAACGAAGAGCGCTGTTGAAGAGGGATGCAAGGGTTGTGCGGAGGGGAAAAGAAGTTCTGGAGGAAGGGGCGGGGGGTGGTCACATAGCTGGCTCTGACCTCGTAGCTAGGTCTCTGCGCTCAGTGGTAGCATTTCGGTTTTTGGTGTGTTCTTTTTCGAGGCGGATAAGCCTCCGGAGTCCAGCGCCGCCAAATTAAAGTCGGCTGGCAGGCGACACGCTGCGTTTGCTTGGCATCGGCCTAATTTGGCCTCGACGTGCTGCATCGTTTAAAATCTCGCTTCGATCATTGCCAAAGTTAGGCTACCTCGGATACAGGTCGTTCTCGTTCCTTTTCTTTATTATGGTTTTTTTTACGTTTTCGCGACGTTTCCAAAACCGTCGTTACTTCAGGAACTTGGACCTTGGTCATTATCAGTGATAATAATTTCATATATTTGTTTTCTTGTCCCTTGGCAGCTTTTGCTTGTTTACCATCAATCAGCATTAATGTCATGGCATATAGCGTAGGCTCCCTTTTTGCTTTGTTCTCGCTCTGCTCAAAGCCGTACTATAGCATCTAAGTAGCTAGAGCTACTTAAATTGAGGACGACTCAACGAGCTATGGAAAGAAGAATGATTGGTATAACGTTAAGGGATAACAAAAGAGCAGATTGGGTGAGGGAACAAACGCGAGTTAATGATATCTTAGTTGAAATCAAGAAAAAGAAATGGGCATGGGCAGGACACGTAATGAGGAGGGAAGATAACCGATGGTCATTAAGAGTTACGGAGTGGATTCCAAGGGAAGGAAAGCGTAGCAGAGGGCGGCCGAAAGTTAGGTGGGCGGATGAGATTAAGAAGTTTTCAGGGACAACATGGCCACAATTAGTACGTTACCGGGGTAGTTGGAGAAGTATGGGAGAGGCCTTTGCCCTGCAGTGGGTATAACCAGGCTGATGATGATGATGATGATCTAGGGTACGTCGCCTTGAAGATGACAAGTCCACTTGTCGAAACGTTGGCTCCTGCATTCACCTTGTTCACGTTTTGCTCATGGCGTATTCTAGTACGCTAAACTAATGTCAACGTTTCCGATCTCGAATTGGCGAAAGAAACAACTATTTAGCAGTCCAGCGGCGTCTCTCAAACCCATCCGCGAAGCCCTTGGTGCAGATAAGGGTAAAGGTGATGCGGATGACGGTGCAACAACAAAAAAAAAAAAGGAAAGGAAGGAAAATGACGGCTTGCCAGGAACAGCGTGACTTTGCATATGCTACACTGTTGCCTTCATTTCTCGAAGACGAGATCTGTTTCGCGCTGTTTCTCAGGGAGGCGAGTAAGCAATTCTGACACGTCACGCACCGCTTCACACGTAGCAACGAGGAGTGACTTCTGCCACTGCTCGGTTTCGAGAACAATATGTACTGCGTCACACGCGAAAGAAAGATATGGTTATTATCATAGATAACGATAATTTCATATATTTGTCTCCTTGTCCCTTAAAATACATACATACATACATACATACACACACACACACACACACACACACACACACACACACACACGCGCACACACACACACGCACACACACACACACATACATACATACATACATACACACACACACACACACACACACACACACACACACATACATACATACATACATACATACATACATACATACATACATACATACATACATAATAACAAACCGCAACCGACATGCCAACACTGCGGGGAATTTTTAAACGTGCTACACATCTAAATAACATGTCCGGATTAGAAAAATAGCGACAAAGATATTTTAGGATTTTTTATGAAAAAAATATTTCCTTTTGATCCCATGTTCTTACTGAGCGATGACCCACTCGTACCATATGAAGATACTTTTAACTTTTTAAAAGCGACAGGAATTCTACAAGAACTGTAGCACATTTGATGTTTTGTATTTTTACTTGACCATTTGCACCATTTTACCGCATTTGAACAAATAGGCTAATCTGAAAAACTTGTGCTTGGCGCATTATAGCCTGCACGGCTGGTGCGCCGTAAAAATCCTAAATCATCACCATCATCCTTGTCCCTTGGTAGCTTTTGTTTGTTTGCCATCAATCGGCAATAATGTCATCGCGCGTGCGTGATGCAATTCTATGTATATATTTCATACATTTATGTCGCAAAGTATGGCGAAATTATTAGGTGCAATACGTCGCGGATCTGTGTTTGCCGTCGAACGGGCAGAACGACACCCTTTGGTGACCAGCAGTCACAGCGCATTTGTATACGGTGTCCGCTCCTGTCCAAAACATGGTGCGTCGCACACTGTGAGAACGAGTGTGCACAAATGACACGTGATGGGACGTAACCTTACCTCCAGATGTTTTAGATTTATTACACGATAAATGGCAAATGCATTTGCCATTCTTGTACGCCGTGCAAAATACACGAGACCTAACAAAAAATAAGTGACGTTCACTTGACGACGGTTCTAGTAACTCTAGCAAAGCAAAGCAGCGGGAGATGAATTCAGGTATGCTCGCCAGTTATGAGAAAACCAATATTTTATGTCGTACATTTTCACAGATTGATGAGACAATGTTTCAGAAGCAGAAAAGAAACTTTATAAGATTGAGCGAGCCGCACATGAAACGGTATAGGAAGTATTTTGGCATACAGCAAGAGAAGAAAGAAAGATAATGAACCATACGGGAACGGAGTGTCGAATGTATTACACCTAATTTAATTTCATTTACACAGTCAGTGAAGCGAAAGAAAATCTTACATATACCGCTTCTACTAGGGCGCTCAGTATTTAAACCCAGTGCGTTAACGTAATCTAACAAAATAGGGCCGGTGTATCCAACACCATCTCCTTCCCGAGCCCCAACGTCAAAAAAAGCCACTTGGAAGTTTCGGTTAGAGCGTGAAGTGTAGATAGGTGTAACTTTTATTGCGATTAGCAACCTTACAATAACTAAGGCACTTTGCTTTGACTACCTCTGTGCCTGCCTATCGGTCCGTCTAAGCCTCTAACCGTTTTCTGTACACTATTCACTGCATAGTCCATGGTCTAAGGGGTTGAGTCTCGAGCTGTTGCGCTCAGGGAACAGTGTTCGAAACCAACCGGCGGATCAAATTGGATCCATGCAGGGATGCGACACTGTGCATGTGTGGCTCTTCAAGGAACCTCTATGACGGTAGCTTGGGTCACTAGATATCTAAACCTTCCTGATGCCGACCTGGATCATTGGACTCGCGGAACTGTTCAGTGAATCACTCCGACGCCAACTGGACCACTTGGCATGCGCCATTGTGTACGTGCCGCTCTTCAGTGGCACTCTAAAATTTATCCGGTCCTGGGCGGTATTGATCCCCCATCATATCGTATGTTGAAAACTTTGAATATATGTATTGACACACGTGCCACACGAAGGCTTCGCGGCGGCACCACTAGATGGCGCAGCGTGTACAGAGTGAAGCGCGAGAGAGGATCCGGGCTGCCCTACATGTCTCACGCATGACGCGTCTCTGCGTTTCCAATAGTGTGTGTCGCTGCAGTGCTTCATTGCTAATCGCATCAACGTCGGCATTGATCGTGAGATGAGCCACGCCGAAATTTTGCTTCGAGGCAGCTACTCCGCAGTATACTCGGTGAAAAGCGCCACAGATCGTAAAAGCTTGCACAGCGAAACCCGCTGCACTGTGACATCCACGACCACACTGTACAAACGCACCTTCCACCGTGTAACCTGCTAAGTACAATGAAACGGAGTGTACAGAGCTTACGTGCCGTCCTTTTCTGAACGCTTTTCTAATGCTCTTATAATAGAACTGACACAGCGTTCTCGTTCTCCCGGTACGACGCCTACATTCCTCAAACGTACAATAAATTGTTAAGTATAGCATAGTTTAATCAGACAAATAAAAAATCGTGCAAGATATCTTTAGGCGTGCGGTTTGTTTACAACTCATCTGCGTGTGTCATGAATGTTAGAGAGGGAGCGAGGTCACGTGGCAGCACTGAAGCGTGGGTCGGCGAAAGTAGTCGAAGCTGCTACGTGCTCGCATTGTCGAAAGCATCACAGGCATGGGGAATACGGCATGGAAGGTGAAGAAGACGAATGGCTACGGGGCGCGCCAACGTCAGCGACGGCTAAACCTCGATACTGGGTGCGTATGGGCCACGACTTCAGAGGACAACAACAACGACAACAGAGGACCAAGCTTATTATTTCCGTTTGGAAGGCGGAGGAGAAGCGCAGAGAAAGAGGAAATAAGTATTTGTGCTACACACAGGCCCACCTTTCGGCGATACGCGGTCACTGTGTGGCTTGTGACCACTGGTCTAGGCCGAAACCCCGACCACGCTGACCGAGACAGGTGTCAGCGGTTTGGGGTTACTATACCCGAAATGTTTATGACGTAAACAGACAACCTGCAAATAGACGCTGCGCCAGGAGTTGCTCTTCATTGGGCGCATCTTCAAGCGATCATCTTAAAGGAGGACCGCTTTAAGGAAATCCTGGAAATTCGGTGCCCTGTTCGCATCTATGTGATGCGAAGCTTGCTGCAAGTGCATAAATGAGGGAACGGCAGCAGTGCAAATGTGGAAACAACTAGAACGAAAACGAGAAAGCAAACGCCGTTTGTGTTCTTTTTTCTTCCTTGTGTTCCTGGTTGTCCTGTTTGCACGTCTGCAATTACATGCGTTGAATCCCTAACGAATAGCTTATCTTCCAGCCCTTCTAAGCTTAAATGAAGTTTTCAATTGTGCCTATGCGTTTTACTTTCTTTTGTGCTGCAGTAACGTCTGGAAGGGCGTTCACACTGACTTCGAAACATGCGACCTTACATCGCATGAAACAACCATGGAGTGGGCGGGAGAAACAAGTGCGGCATAACGAATCCTCCTCTTCTAGGCTCGGCGATGCTTCTCTGGGCTTCTCTCCATTCATCTGTCAATGCAAGCGTAGAGCCCAGTCACTTACCACGACTTGAACCTTTTCAATTTCCCCTATGCCGAAACCCATCTGCCCTTCACTAACGCCGAAAGCAAGCGTTCGGGGGTACTCGTCGTCCTGCCGATATTTGTCGCACTCTTACCGGTGGCCTAGAAAATCTCGAACTTGACCTATAGCTGATATTCACTGCGTGAAATGTTCACGGCTAAAGAGAGACGCGGACAGCGGTAGAAACACTTAAGACGATGCGGGCAGATTGTTTGTGTTAATGGCGCTGCCTTGGCCTCTCTTTTTTGGTCAACGTGTCACGCAATGTTTACCTATGGTCACAGCGGCAACGTAGGTGGCGCTGTTTCGGAGTCCGAAAGAACCGGTTCTAGACAGGGGCGTTTCCAATCGGAAGAGCCATAGCAGCCCTGTGAGCCAATCAGAGAAGACAAGATGGCGGACGTATAACGAAACTGTCACTGCGGGGCTTACTAAGGACGACGCACCAAGCAAACATGAAAGCCGAGGCACCCGCCGCGCCAAACAGGGCAACGCCTCTCGCACGATAGCGAACGCTTCTCGAGCAGAACGGGACAGGCTCACCGAATACAACGACATAACCGGTGAATATTTGAACGCCAGATAGATATACCCACCGCCGAGTCCCAAATTGAACAGGAGGCAGGCCGTCGCCTGGCGACAACTCCCGACGAACACCTTCTCTAATCCATTCCGTCTGAAACATATCTTCCCTGATAAGCATCAGGACGACACGAGCAAATTGTGCCAGGAAGGACCAGCAACACTCAAACATATGCTGTGGGAGTGCAATGTAGTTATAGGAGGGATAGCAGTTACTCCGGAGACCCTGTCGTCGAGGTGGGCCGCCGCTCTGCGCAGCTCAGACCTCGGAATCTAGATGTGGGCAGTCCAGCAAGCCCGTGAGGTGGCGTTGAGGCAGGGCCTTGACGTTCCCCCGTGGGAGACCTGAGCCAGGGTTGTGTTAAACTTTGCCCGGACTTACAAGAAAGTTGTATCCATCCATCCATACGATGCAAAGAAAACTTCGCTCGAAGCGGAAAATTTCCAACGGCCAACAGGGAAAGCGGATAGGTGGAATTAGCAATTGCTTTCTGCTTTATGAAGCATCTGTAGAGTAGGCAAATAAACAGGAATACGTTGTCAGAAGGATGCCGACGGTTATATTCCAAAAATGAGTCCTCCCCCCCCCCCCCCCCCGCTTCGTCGTACGTTTCAAAAATCTGAAGAAAGTTCCGTTGCGGGAAACCTCACCTGGCCACAATTGAAGAGAACGGGAGTTTTTACGTCCTGAGCTTATATCACCAGGCGTGGAAATGTTACTATTCTTAGGCTGAAAGGCCTGAGTGGGGAGGGGGGTATTTTGATGTACCAACATATCCAAAAGTCGAAACTGCTTCTTCCTCTCTATTTCCTTCTTCTTCGCTTCAAGATTCACCTGCGCTTCTAAACCAACTACATCAGAGCCGTTCTTATCGTTCTTAGTCGTCGACAATGCCTTCGGCCTCTTCACTTCCACAAACAACATAAAAACGGCACCTGCCTCATAAAGTGATGCGCAATCACAGCGGCAGATTTAGTGGCGTTAACTTTTGAAAGCGAGGGGGCGAGAGAGAGGGTGGGAGGCGCTTTTCACTTTCGAACTAAGGCGTACGTATATAGCATACCGAAAGGTGTGTGAAAGACTGGCTATCACGTTGAGGACCGTGCGAGTGAGCAAACAGTGCGTAGAAAAAAGAAATCAACTACAAATCCTCAGCGTTCACATCCCGGAGGCGGCGATGGCAACGACATCGATGACCGTAAAAATATCTCTCGGTGCTGTTGGCGTTCCCCGTGAGGCGCACGGAAGCTATTTCGCTTGGCTGTCGCAAACATCCCCTTGGTCGGTCAATATTGAAGAAACCGGAGTGCAAAAGCATGTTTTCGCTGAGCCCGCTACTTCCGGAAGAGAGGTGACTACAATATAGCGCAGGAAGCAAAAGTCATAAGTGCTTCGTTTTTCATGGACGGTGCAAGTAACAGGTAGACGACAGTAGGTACAACGCGGCACAGAGAACGAGAGTAGAGGAAATGGTTTCTTTTGTTCTTCATTCCGGTAGCGATGGTACTGTGTTCATTGCCAAACGGTTCTACACTAGAAGCGGACTTTTGGCAAAGTTCGGTTGCCATTCGTACTGTGACAGCTGGTGCATGAATTGGTGAAAAAAAAAATGTATGTGTGTATGCACTGTCGCCGTCACACTTAACCCGAACGCGAGAGCGAGCGGCCTACGTGACCCTCAGCGCCACGAAGCGTCGCCGACTGCAATCGAGACCAGTGCGCGGCACGGCGTGCGACACCTGTATGCATACAATACCTGCACGGCATACGACCGGCAGCGGGTGCGCATCCCCATTTCCGAGCCACATTTGCTGGCGTCTTCTGTGCGTGTCATTGCTGGCGAGCTGCCCCGCTTGACGGATATCTTGCAGGCATTGCCTACGTGATTCAAACTGAAGGCGCCGGCTAAACTGCGTGGATTCCCTTCTTTAACACGAAGCGGTGTATTTGCATCGATAAGTAATCATTTATCGTTATTTTGTGTAGTCGAGGTCGCCGCTGGGCTCATCGTCGCCCAGCGTGGACGCACCGTGTTCATACGCCTCAGCGATGATGATAAAACTTTAATGATAAACAAAAAGAGCATTGCTTACGGGATGACTGGTCGGGTCCCTAAACCGTGACAGCGTTGCCAAAAGCCGCTGACCATGCTCTTTCAACGAGGGCTCGTTGGTTCTCGAGATCCGAGCTGGACAGGGCGGCCTCCCAGCCCTACGAAGTTGGCTTACGTATTATGACAGTACTGCTAGCTTGCTGATAAGCCCATGCCATAGGGTATAAGCCTACTTTCTGGCCACAGAGCTTGAACTGTGACGAAGCAGACTCGGGCCTAATGACGTGAAGCTTGGCTGGATTATTAGGCGACATTGTTTATAGCCGACGGAAGTGACACAGTTTCGATTTACAAAGACCCTCAGGGGGTCCCGGGAATGCGTGCCTTTCAAGGCGCAAACGCTGTAACGTCTCTTAGTATGTTGTTAACATACTAATCCCGCGAAAGGAAAGCTCGAGCCAAAGTATGTGCAAGTTCGTTTCCCTCAACCCCCTGCTGACATGATAATCGCATCAGCTGCTTCGTGCAGCTCGAGCTTTAGATTAACTCAAAATTTTGCGGGCCAGTGGCGTGATTCTAGCACGCATATATCATCTATGCGTCACCTGCGAATCTATAATAACGCCACTTCGTCAGCGAGAAATCATGCGGCCGCCGGCGAATGCGACTCTGATATGACGATGCGCACCCCCCTACCCTCTCTGGGTCAGCGTAGCGACAACTCGCATATGCTGTCGACAGGCATCGCATGCCCCGCCGCACTCACGTCTCGACTCCAGCCGGTGCCGCTTCGTGGCGCTGATGATCACGCGCACCGCTAGTTTGGAAGTGAGGGAAGCTCGCAGTAAAATTGGGTATGAATAACGACTGAGGAATATGGAAGAAAGTGAATGGGCTGGGAGAGTGTTGAGGTATCTGTGCAGGAAAAACATTGATTCACAATGGAGGAATAGAACTAGGAAGCTCACCAGCAAGTATGCAGCCTGTAGGGTGGGCAACACAGCAACAAAGAACGTCAAGCGGAAAGTCAGAGAGGCCGAAATATACTCTTGGGTGGCGGCAATAGAAAAGAAACCTGCCATGAGTAACTACTTAAGAGGAAAACCGAAATCAGGAAAGAAACCATTTATGATAACTCAAAGGGAAGCTCATTGCTTTTCGAAGCGAGATCGGGATGCCTTAGAACACGCACATATTAAGCGAGATATAACAAGGAAGAAGAAGCATGTGCTTGCTGCGGTAAAGCTAGGGAAACTATGGAACACGTTTTATTAGAATGCGAAGACGTCTACCCAACGGTCGATTTAGCACCACTGGCCTCCTTGAAGCCCATGGGTTCAACGAGAGCAGCGGGAAAGTAAACATGTCCGCAATAGGGATTAGTAAGAGGCGATTGGAGGATTGGAGCAATACAAGTAGGGAAACGACCAAACGGAGCCGTACAAAAGCACAGTTCGCAATAGGCGATCAGAAAATTTGGTTGTGGGAGTTCAGAGTGTCTTGGTCTCCTTTTTTAATGTTTAACCTAGGTAGGACGTTAGGCAGTATGATAGCAAGAGCTTGGTGGCGCAACCTACGGCCCCGTTCCAAAGGGGACGCTCATAACATCGATCCATCCATCCACCTCTCGCTCCTGCGTTCGGTTAACTGTGATGGCGGCAGTACACACATACATGAATTCATGCAAGCTTGCACGGAGGCAGAAGCACAGACATACAGACAGACAGACATAGATAGATATAGATAGGTAGTTAGATATAGATCGACAGATATAGACAGATATAGATGGATAGATATAGACAGATATGGACGGATAGATATGGATAGATATATGTAGATAGATAGATAGATGTGGATAGATATATGTACATAGATAGAGATATGTACATAGATAGAGATATGTAGATAGATAGAGATAGATAGATAGATAGATATAGATAGATAGAGATAGAGATAGAGATAGAGATAGAGATAGATAGATAGATAGATAGATAGATAGATAGATAGATAGATAGATAGATAGATAGATAGATAGATAGATAGATAGATAGATAGATAGATAGATAGATAGAATTTGCCCGGTATGGTGAGGCTTCTTGAATTCAGGTGTTTTACGTGCCAAAGCCACGATGACACAAATTCATTTTGACAAGTTCGGTGGTCTTTAATGTGCCCCAATGTACGGGACACGGGCGTTTTTACATTTCGCCATCATGGAAATGCGACCGCCGTCGCTGGGATCTGATCCCGCGATCACTTTCTTAGCAACTCAACACCATAGCCACTAAGCCACCACGGCGGGTGGTGAGGCTTCTTGCAAAACGAGGATGAAAAATTTAGCGGCCGTTTCCCACTTTTCATCTGTGGCTCTGGAGACCATTACAAGCAATGTAGCGGATAAAATGTAAATTGATCTTTCGTTTAACGCCTTGCAGTCACACGGAAGCCGGAAACTCCATTTGTAATATGGTCTGTGCGCGGCAGGCATCAGGTTGGGGCGCTTTTTCTACCCAGCCTCTGCTTCCGTAGCTAATTGCCGAAGGCGTCTCCGGATGCCAGTATATGCTGCTGCGTTCCTTCCTTTCTTTTCAATACAAATCGGAAAGAAAAAGATTAAGAAGCTCAACAACGCTTGTATTTTTTAAGAACATTCCCCGAAGAAAAGTAGGACTGTATGTAAAGGCAACGAAGATTGGTTAAAGGTTTAGAGGGCAACACACTTCTATTTACGAAACGTTTACATAGAGCAACGCTGAAGTGTAGCAACCACAAAAAATTCTTCCTCAAATCAAGCAAGAACTGTGAATACGAAAAGAAATTTCTTCACGAATCGCTGACATCAGTCCTGAGTAGAGAGCATCGATGCCGGAGAGCACTTGATGAAATAAAAAAGGACGCTATAGCAAAGAAGACAAGACTTGCAATGACATAACTGAAAAAGGAGACTGAAAGCGTTACTTCGAAATTTAATATGCGGCACCACCGAAATTGATACAGACGCTTGTTGAGAGCACTGGCACAGTTGTGAAGAAAGCACGTGAAAAAAGAAGACAGAGTGGATGGTGATGCTTTCATGGAAGAATGGAAGGAGTCAGAGAATCCAGGCTGCCGAAAAGTCTCCACCTAAAAGCGAGTGAAGTAGTGGCCGGGGAAGTGTTTCACCAGAACTGTCAACCAGACTGACAGGGCAGCACGAGAAGAGCTGAATGATGACGAAAGCGAAAAAAAAAAGAAGGAAGTAAGCATAGAAACGTTCGTTCCCGTAGCTACACAACATCGGGACAAAGCTTCGTTTTTGTATCTGTTTTCATAATCGCGCCCGTATTTGTGTCTGTAGGGGGCGCGCTGTGTACGTATCTATATGTGCACTCGTGCGTACCTAAACAGATGTGTGTGTCTGCGTTTGTGCATATTTTTCGAGATAAGTTTGCTTAGTTCTTAAAAAGAAAGAAAGACTGTTTAGGTACTCGAGAAAGACAAATATTTGGACACACTTCACGGAAGAGCTCGTTTCCCGTTGAGTGCGAACAAAAAGGCGTGCAAACTCGAAGCGACGTGTGTCCTGACGACGACTCCGAATTTAAAGAAAATTTACACACGGGCTCTTGCACGTCTTTTTTTTTTCGTCATGCGACACATCGTAAATCCATAAAGCGTGCGTGAAAACGCCGTGGGCTGTCTGCAAAAAATAAAAAAAATAAAGCAGCAGTATCTCACCTGCTGCTCTGAACGCTTTTTGCAATGACATGTCCACTCGAGTTCCGCTAAGCATCACAAAGTGTAGAGGCACGAGATGGAAAGACCGCAGGAAATGTTATACTTCCGGTCGGCACAAGAGCTCGGCAATGCTCTTTCAGGCTTCCGTGAACAGTCGGTGCTTAGAGCTTCGATGACAACTTTGCTCCAGATCGAAGATATATACTCAGATACCACGCGGAAGGCAACTTGTTCGGAAAGAAGCCTTTCGCTGGAGGAGTAAACAGTCCATGAGATAAAAGGAAAGATGATGTATAGCGCGGTGGTATGTGATGATGCAGAAGCTCCACAAGATCTGGAGGTACGAGATGGCGACTCTATTTCCGCCCGGTTTCCGGCAATCAATCTCAGAACGAATCAAATCAACACGCTCGCTTCAGTTCTGTCCGCCGCTTGTTGTCTAGTCAGTAAGGGACGACCAAACTATGGTTGGGTCGATAGAAAAGCGACATTAAAGTGAGTGTCGCTTGAACCAGCTATCCCTTCGAATAGATTGGGTCACTGAAAAAAAAATCACGAAGAAACTCCTGTGGTAGTTCTCTAAGAAGATTGTGCCACTTGCTGACCTCCACGCAGCCCGTTGTCATTATCATTATTATGGAATTTGATCTGACCAATATAAACGCTTATCAACCCTTATCCGTCATTTGCTTATGTTCGATAGCGAGCATGATAAGGCAGGTTTATTTAAGGTAGGGTTCATTACGGCACACCACCCACGACCATTTGTTTTAAAGTGAACCTAATTATCCACATTCAATTAAGATAAACTTAATAAGGCCCTATAACCTTCGACCTTTGGTGTTAATTGAGGTGAATGAAGGTCAATGAAGTGAAGCTGTTCAGTGAACCACCACTACATTTTCTGAGGGAGGTATGCAATGTTGTGCTCTGTGGCATCGGCCGTCGGTGCGGGGTTGCCGGTGACGCTGGGTATCGCGCGCTTGTTCTGTGTTGCGGCGTGCCCTGGAACTTCGTTGTCGGGCGGCGGCGGCATGGCGTCTTTCCTCTTGTCGGATGTGCTCGAGATCGTCTTGCTGTAGTACCCCGCTCTGCGCAGAGTCATTGAGTTGTTTCTGGCGTTTTCCGTATTGACGCTTCCGTTCTTATTCAGTAAGCGGCGGCGCCCCTCTTGGTGCCACTACGGTAAATGCGGCAGCGTCGCGGTGACACCGACTGCTGTGGCGCGACACGTGCTCATGTCCATGCAGCCTGGTGTCACTATCTACCTTATCGAACATGACCCGACCCTTATACATTATGCAAAGCTTCAGTGATGGTTGGGATGCTTGTACAGAGCTTGTTCTTTATTCAAACGTATGCTGTTCTGTGTCTTGTATGGTTTATTTAACTGAATTTGTCTTCTTACGGGGGTGTGAGCCATTGCATTCGTCTTACTCGACGGACACCTTTCTCGTTGGGTAGACATAGAAACGCTTACGCATTTAAAGAGTTCGGCAGCATGTTACATTCCTGTAACACGTGAAATCGAAAGCCTGCAGCCCACTTGGTAATGCATTAGGTTATACGATCGGTGGTGGGGGGGGGGGGCGGTCACACTTCTCGCAAGGCATAACGAGCCGCAGTGTGAAGTAGACGTGCGGCGCCTTAGGTCGACCTCCTCAACGACATGTGCGAGCCCTTAAGGCACTACCTAAAGGTCCAGCATGCTTGTCACAGCAAATTTTACGAACGTGTAACGCAAGCCCAACATAGTTACGTTGCATGTCTCAGCAGCGGAAAGCAGCACTCGCGGTCAAACGCCCTGCTTTGACCGCTTCGCGCGTCGCACCTCGTTTACCGTTAGGCGGGCATCCAAGGCAATAGCGTACTTCCTAGGCCTAACGCGCAATCGGCTAGGGCCCGTGCGAGCGACCTCCATCGCCGTCTCCCTCACTTCGCAGTCGGCTGTCGGCCCAACCACCGCTGCCACCACTGAAACCCCTTAAACTTCGTAAAGTAGTGCGTTGCTTTGAAGAATGCCGCCTCCTCGCGCGCCCCGGCCGAGGCCGGCGCCGCGTCGCTAATGGCCTAATAACATCACGTGGGCCCTCACGCCATGCATCAACGCCATTTTTGCTCGAGAAGCGTCTACGGAGTGGCGAGGATCGCATGTTGGCGCCGTTGCTACGCTCGAGCAGTGTAGGCGGCGCCACGGTCGAGGAGTGATCGTGAAAGAGAGGAGAAACTAGGAGGAGGAGTGAAGACAGAAGAGGAGAGTGTCACTACTTTACGAAGTTTAAGGGGATTTAGCCACCACGTGACGTCAGCAACGCGACACCAGTTTTTCTATCTGCGCGCACCGATCGTTCCCCTCTCCACCCACCACTCGCTCGGAGATGGTCACGTGGCTCTTCCTGTACCACACTGCTAGGCGCCGCGTTATTTTTTCGAGGCCATCGCGCAACGAGCCACGTAATGCTTTCGCTTTAAAAACCGAGGGCGCCTCAGCACTTGTTACGAGTTGTGAATGCGAAAACTTTAATGTTTAATTTAACGCCGCTAAGCGGATCTTGGACTCATGCACTCCTCGCGGGCAAGCGAGCGCGTTGAGGCACTTGACCAACACCTCCTAGAACAAGAAGGCGTGAGTGCTCGGCGAGTGACGTCATGAAGAGGCCGGTGGCGCGCTTGGGGGTACGGGTTGAATGAAGGGATCGCGGCTTGGTTCACCTAGCAGCAGTATGCTTCCATTGACTACTCCACACTTTTTCTTCAGTCGAAAGTTTTCTAGAGGGTGTTGGCTTGGCGCGTCTTGATTTGGCCTCGCCGAGGCGAAGTTAGAACGCAGTGAGAGCTTCCGTGCACAAGGAACGCCCGGATAACGCAAGCAACCAGATAACAGCGTCTGCACGCGGTGTCGCGTCAACGTATCTGCTCCGTCGAGGCGCGTTCGTGACGTGGCGCCGAAGCTACTGGGAATGTCGGTGCCGCTTCACTGCTACAGACGCCGCCGCAGGCTCTTTTATTGCGAAAGCAATACTGCTCGCACTTTCGGCCCATCGGTGGTCGTGGCGCCTCCTTACACAGCTGCGCGTCACGTGACCGTGTGACGTCACGCCAGACCGAGAGACGGGGCCCCAGCTCGCGGCATCGATGGTGGAGGCGAAGCCTTGCGCGCCGCTGCTGCGGCGATACCGAGAGAGGCCGCTCGCTAGTGTGACGTCACGCTAGGAGGATAAATGGGGCTACAGCTCGGCTCCTCGCAGTGGTCGGCGCGCCGCCTTGCGCTATGTCAGATGATGTATAGCCATAAGATTAACAAAGGGCTCAACCATGTCCACACCATCAGCCGAACCAAGGCGCAGCCAAGGGTATTGCTTTCGCAATCTTCCAGGCTTAACCAAGCTAAGCCTTCAGCCAATTTTTTTCGCTCAATGGGCCATTTCATGGTTTCGGGTGAAAAAATCTGTTGCCCCACAATCGATGAAATGTGAAATAAAACCTGTTTACAGGGTATGCATCCTGTCGTGGCACATTGTATAGCCCTTACCAGGGTCAGGAAAACAAAACATAAAAATATATAGGCGGCGCTGCATTAGTAGAGTACAATTGCACAGTACCAAGAAAGCCACTGTTACCTTGAGATGTGGCCCGGTAATAAAATACGGATGGCTACGTCATGGCACCAGCGCCCCGTGGCATCGTGGATTTTTATAACTTCCGCTGGGACATAGCCAACGTTTTTTTATCGCCAAACGTTCACTACAATGTTCTCTAAAGAAGCCGGAGAGTGAACGCACCGCGTTTCGAGAACTTTCACTGCATTCCAGTAGACTTGAATGTGCGAAAATAATTCAAAGTTGGCGTCGTCGTACTGACGTCACACTGACTTACTGGCTCGGAAGTTTAACAGCGAAATTAATATTTAAAATATGAAGCTCTTCCGGCCTTCATTTTTTGTTACTAATTAATCAGAGCCTCCAAACAAAAACATACCGGAAAGACAGTTGTAAAAGAAGATTTTGTTAGTGTAATAAACTAAATAAACTGCATGAGTGTTTTTGCTTAGTGGCCTTTTCATCAAGCAGAAGCTGTATGGTTTGTGCAACCTTTCGGTATAATTTCATAGCTTGTGAGCGATTTCGTTATCGTTAACCGCATCTCAAATAATTATGGCTTCTCTAAGCACACACATTGCGTGTGTATATATATATATATATATATATATATATATATATATATATATATATATATATATATATATATATATATATATATATATATATGAGTGCGTGTGTGTGTGCTACTAGCAGCCAGTGCTGACACTGCCGCGACCGAAACAGTGAAATAAAAAACAAGAAAATAAAATTGAGGTATTCGAAACAGGTATAGAGGTGAGCTTGCGCAGACACTTGCCTTTTGTACCGAAATGCAATCGCAAAAGCAAGCCATGTTCTCATGACTCATGTATCACGGCTATCACACACAACCCCCCAAAATACGGGCTACAGGTCGCATGAAAAAAAAAACAAAACAAAACAGCAACGAACGCAACTGTGCATAAATAGATGATACTCGTCAACCTGAGGACCATGCACGCTGGCTAGCGTAATGACCGCACGTATTATTTCGCGTTGTTTTTATTTTTATTTTTCACACAAAGACGCACCAAACCGCGTTCATATCCTGGAAAGTAGATTTCGCGCTATCGTCGCGTTACCTTGATAGTTTTTTCAGCACGATGCTTGTGCGAACATAAATTTCCATATCTCATTCCAACATTCACGATATTAGTTTCCAGAAAAAAAAACCCAATAAAAGCACCACATCCGCTTTTTTCGTAAGCCACAACAGCTTTCTCCCGTCCAGCACCATATTTCACGAAGTGTACTGGAAGGAATTTCGCTTCCAAGTCAAAGAAGAACAAAAAGCAAAATAATGCCAAGCGAGGACGCAGAAAGGTGGACATCATCGGGGAGGAAAAGAAAGTGGGGGGGGGGGGGGGGGGGGCTTCATTTCCGTTTTCGCTGCGCGCAATATACCTGCCGCTTCATTTTTCGTTCCGTCTCCCGCACCCCCGGCAGCTGTGCCGTTAAAAGCCTCCGCCGGACAGCGCGCCCTATAGATATTGTTATTTCTGGTAGAGCCCACCTTTATTTCTTTTTCTGTGTCCTCACATTTCGGTTTCCTAGCACTTCCGGCTTTCTCGCAAACCAAAAGACGGAACTGCTTTACCTTGCATATTTTCTTTCTTTTTTTCGATCTACCAGCCTCTCTATATCATTCTCTCTTCATTTTACCTGAAAACGTCGGGTCCCCTTCCGTCCGGCCCGCCTATACACCTCGGTATTTCTGAAAGCACGCTTCTCTGCATCGCACTCGGCAGGCTGCGATATTGGAGCAAGAGCGTCTTATCGCGGTGCTTGCATGCGCCACTGTAATGCAGTGCGCATCAGCTATGAAAGCCAGAAGCTTGAAAATGTTGGGCAATCTGACGCAAAACTAACTTCATACGTTGGAGTCTGAGTATAGGAAGAGTGATATGGAGAATAAGTAGGCGGGTAGACGCCTATTCGCCAGTAAATGAGCGGAGTGACACGTTCCTCCTCGCACTGCTTGCTAAGCATGCACGCCATATTGTCTTGCATGCGCGACCAAAAAGATTCTTCATGTGATGGCGTAAAAAAAGACTTATACAGTTAAAACTCGATCTAACGAAATCCGATTCTGCGAAGTTCCCCATCTAACGAAGAAATTTACATACCCCGGCAAGTACCCATAAGGTTCAACGTTGTCATCAACCCGAATGAACGGAACTAGCTTTCATCAAACTCGATTTAGCATAGCTTCTGCAGAAACAAACGAGTAAAAAAAAAGTTTGATTTCTTTATAATTTGGTTGTAGACTGGCTATCCTATGAGCATGCGCTCTAACACTATCGAGTTCAAACATCTCTGCACCCTAGTTACGGCCCTTCTTTTATTTTGACGTGGTTGTAAGTCGCGCCCATGCACGGAACAATGGACTCACCAGTCGCTAGTGTTTTAATGCACCAGATGGCGCGAGGGGTGGCGGTAGTTGGGCCACCCTCGCGGACCTTTTACACTCGCAGGCGTCGGTTAGCGGCAAATACAATGCCGCGGTACTTTTTGGGTGTCGCTACGTTGCAATCGTAGATTTCGAAGGGCCGAAAAACCCGTTACTCTATTTTCCGAACTTCCCGATTTAACGAAATAATTCGAGCATGGTCATCATTTCGATAAATCGAGTTTGAACTCTGTACGCGTTACTTAGTTCGATGAAATATTAACATTCAACTTATAATTACACCACACGAAGGAATGATTAAGTGAGTGATGTCGCAGATACGAATTAATTCGCCACAAAACGCACCGAGTGACACAAATATACGACCGCACGACTTGTGAACCTTCAAGCTCTTGGGTTGCTATGCACGAAACGGAGCAGTGTGTCAATCAGTGCAAAAGGACTGTCTTGCAGTGAATAAACATCGAGATGCTTAACTGAACTTCTGGGGAAGGCAAGTTTACGAAGCAAGGAAACGAAATGTAGGGGGAAGTTAACTAGTTACATTTACGGTTTTTTGCCCTAGATGGAGAAAAATGCCCGACGAGCTGAGCGGTTCGGCAGCCCACCTAAAATAATTCTTTCAAAACTGACCGGAACTACGTCAGGATCGCATTTCTTCATTTTTTTTATCTCAAGGCAAGAAACACTATAGTCGACTTACCTGCAAGCGGCCAGTCCAGCAGAGCAGGTGTCACATGAAAAAGAAAAGAACCAGACAGTCACGTTAGCCACTCTTTTAAAGAAGCTTACCATAAAACTGCGATGTAGTCGTTCATTTGTTGCTCGTTGGCGAGCTACAAGTCTAGCGAACGGAAGAGAAGCTTGACGCGATTCAGAGCTTGTATAACCGACGCAGAAAACAGCACAATCATGAGCATCACGGGAAGCTAGCTGGTTGTTAGAACAGAGTACATGCTACTGTAGTGTACCAAACAGTGGTACAGAACGGACCACCGATTCTCGATGGTCCAAATAAATGTTCTCTCTATCTCTCTCTTGCAACAACTCACGCAAACACAAATACAAACATATATGCGCAAACAAACCTAAGAAATCAGTTCTACGGAGGACCGCAGGAAGGATGCTTTATGAAAGGCGAATATAAGGGAAAAAAAAATATATATATATATATATATATATATATATATATATATATCCTAGTGTAACACGAAACTGACCAGCCCTTATCGGTTTCCTTTGTAGCTTCGCGTTACAGTTCTGCCTACAATTTACCTATCACACGCATGCTTCCTACCCTAGTACGGTTCTTAAGCACAGATGCCGGTGCAGATGGGACCATGTCATTAACTTATAAGCCGAACGCAGCCGCCAACTGGCATGAGCACGTATGAATGAGAGGCTTCTTCAAACTGGAACACGAGCTGTTTTGTGAGTCTGGAGCTGACGAAGCAGGACACTCAGATTTCTGGGTGTCATAACCAAGTGCTCAGGCAACAAGGAGTGGGTAGACAACAGCGAGTGGGCGGATGGGTATGAAGCGAGAGATGTTGAAAACAACTACTATATATTCCAAAAGAATTTGCCGTTACGCTAGTTCGTAACACATCTTGAATAAATAAATGAGCGCAAATAGGCATACTCACCACCACGCACACACAACCACACGCGCAGACACACTAGATACGACCCCACCCCACAGCTCTGACTGTGGGGAACGTATCTATTGTGTCTGCGTGTGTGGGAGTGTGCGTGGTTGCGAATGCGCCTTTTTGAGCTCTTTTAATTATCTAAGATTAGCTCCTATATAGATCATACCTGTCAAAATTCCTAAATTTGTCCTAAAGTTACGACGTTGGATTCGATGTACGGTTTTACGTATGTTGCGTGAAATTTTACGAAAGATATTGTGGATTAGCGTCAATCTTTAATGACGTTTAAAGAAAGGGTGCTGCAACATTATAAAAAAATTACAGACATGAGATTGTTACACTACCTCTTCCGGCCTCTTGTGGCAGCGCAGTACGTCATGTGCAACAGGGATACTCGCGTCGAGACATGCATGAGTATGCCCTACTGTCGGAACAATAAACTTGCGACAGACGGGCGTATTGTGTGCCGTAGTGGGAAAAGAACCCACCGCGCTGACTTTGTGCATATAGCGCTATGTGCGTGCTCACACTATGTCACGTGTTGCATTTACAGTCACAGTAGCCCTAGTCTGACAGGAGCAAAATGAAAATTTGCACTTGTATCGAGCTGTGAGCACTCGGCAATGAAACCCAGGCGTTCACAAATTTTAACCATAGACTTCTCGTTATAATACGTGCTTCATATTCTGTAGGTTGTACTGACGCAAAAAAAAAAAAAAAACTAAAGAATTTCCATTTCTCAGTTCTAAGGTTATCGTTCCGACGTCCTCCTTTAACCTTAACTCACAGGAGCTTCCTTTTCTATAACAGACCGACCGAATAACGACGTCGCTTGTCGGCTGAAGGACTACGTGCGACTGAAGATTTACTCTAACTCTCTCGTTACCGCCTTTGTTTCACTGTTTCTCCGCGTTGTCCATACATATCCGTTGAATTTCTCCTACTCGCCAACGTCATACACCGTCTAAAATGAAGACCGAGCTTAAAATATTTTCAAGGTATGACAATGTTTGGCGAATTGGGGAGACCGGAAAGAAAATGAATCTTCGACTAGAGGATTCGTCGAAACTAGCCGCCAGTGCTCCTAGCACTTCTTCAACAAAAGGCGAGAAATTTTCGCTTCAGTCGTCACTGCAATATGATTTTTAAACGACAGCAGCAGTGAAGACATAGACGCTTCTCTCGGGTTTCCAATTTTCCAATCCGATTAGGATGCTTTAACAAAGCCTCGAACAACTGGTTTTTCCATTGCTCGCCCCGTGACAACAAGCTCATCCTACCAGTATGTCGAACACCCCGCACAGGCCATCCAAACAGCGTCATCCCGCATCGTTCCCGAACAGCTACATTTCAGAAATTATTTTTTGTCCACACAGCTCGCGACTGGACTGACCTTCCCTGCGACTTAGTATTAATCCCTGATCCAGCCCATTTCAAGACTGCCATCGAAGAAGCCATGTCATCGTCATGATTATCATGTAACATTCATTGTTAACCACCGTTCTTGCGCCCACCCCTCATGTAATGTCCCGCCAGGGACCCTTGAGGTTCAAATAAATAAACAAATAAATAAAAAAAACTGTACGTGCTCATGAGAGAGAGAGAGAGAGAGAGAGAAAGAGAGAGATAGATATAGAGAGAGAGAGAGTGTGAAGGGAAGAAGGAAAGGCAGGGAGGTTAAGCAGAATGAGTCCAGTTTGCTACCCTACACGTGGGGAGGGGAATGGGAAGTGAAAGAGAGAGAGAGAAAACTGAGGTGTAGGATGTCCATAGTCGGGGACTCAAGTCTGTTGCCTTCAGGTAGTGAAAAAGCGCTCTAACTGCTTTCTGGGCTAATGAACTGTGAGGCCAGGCTCCCAAGATCTTCGCTTCTGTAAATGGCCTGTCATCCAGTCTATTTAAGGCACACTGGAGAGTCTGACGTTGATTATCGAAGCGAGAACAGTGGCACAGAAGATGAGAGTGCGTGTTCTGACAAGGGTGTTCAACTATATTTATTTATCTATCTATGTATTTATTTATTTACATGTACCTTACAGGCCTTCGAGAAGACATTGTGTAAGGGGGGAAATACAGTAACCCATTCGTATGAAATCGGGGGAAAAAAAAACATCAGTACAATGAAGGGAATATCCACGCCACACGGAAAATTAATACGACATTAGCAAATACTGTAAAAAAAAAACAGTGGGAAGTCGGAAGATGTAAATTCAAGACGATGAGTAAAACGAGAACAAGGTGAAAGCAGGAGCCTGCTTTCACCCTGTTCTCATTTCGCTCATCGTCTTGAATTTCCATCTCCCGACGGCTCCCGCTTTCACCTTGTTCTTGTTTGGCTCTTTAGCAAATACAATACTTCAAGTGCAATATATCGAGTGCAAGTTTAGTTTCCTCATTGTGGGTTTCTTGTAACGCATATTACCAATTATGACGAGCAATCACTTCCGTCGGGTGGGGTTTTCACCCGCACAAGAGCACGCCGAAGATTTCAGAGCGACCTTCGAACGAAGCTTGACTGGTTGGCTAATCTCGTACAATCTGGACGCGGTATGCGCAAGTGCTCTTATTCATTACTGCACAATATCGTGCAGCTCTACACATTACTGTAAAGCACTGCACAGAAACTTAACAAAGCACGTGATGGTTAAAGCGCCAGTTGAACGCAAACCAGACGGCGTTGCTTGCACAGAAAAGCTGACAGAGCGCAAGAATGAAGAATGACGAGAACTCATGCATGCTCTCTGACCTGACAACCAATTATCGCGAGCCTAAAGAACGTACTATAGAAACGAAGCAAGCGCCAGCTGCAATGAGTCGAAGAGAAATGTTTTTGTACAATAGGAACTTACCCGATTGCACATTGGCGAAGCTACTGCACACAAGCATGGGCCTATCTATGGCTCGTATTGACGTCAACAAACCTTCATATCATTCTTTTTTTGCAGGATTTGGCTTACAAATGTCGGAAACTAGAAACCAGGCTGATGTTTTGTGTATCTATGATGTTTATTTCTAACTTTCGGTACTCATACTCAATACATCAAATTAATAGTTTCATTCGTGACCCTTGAGAAGCGTCTTTTAAGGTTCGCATAATAATTCTCATAGTTATCCCAACATATATTACTGCTGTACATCCATATAAAAGAAACCGGGGATCAGGCTAGAATTTTATGTATCAGAGTATACGTTGCCACAACTACGTCGTGCAATAAAATTTTTTTAAGGTATTACATCACCGAAAATGAGTACACTTCCAGCGGCAATGACATCGTTGATTACTTGAAAGGTTGAAAGTAAATGATGAGCATTTCAAGGAATATAGCAGTGTACGTCAGCGATACAAGTTACATTATTAACATTAATTCACACTCGCATACAAAAGGAGGTTGTTAAATTAGGAAATGTCTGGATGACCTCTGTCGCCCAGTTTAGCGCCTCGGTCAGCCAGTTGCATTGTAAAAAATAAATCATGCAGATTCAACTTTAATGTTGGAATCTACGTGGCCGCATTAAAACACAAAAAAGACAGACTCTACAGGCTGTAGATTATAAATATTTACAAGTTTGCAAAATGTTCTAATGGTGATTTTATTCATGTATCCTTCTAACCGGCCTCTATATGCAAAGTAGGTGCTGTTTTCGCTAGTCAAATATTTGCGCATGAGGATGTCTGTAACAATGGTGGCCTTGTGTGTAACCAAATGCGCATTTATTAGCGTGGAGTGCTTTGAAGAAAAGTTTGGGCTCCAGTATTTCCAGACCATCGATTACCATAAATTATGCCGGATAAGTTTTCTAGTCTCTAGTTCTTAAGCAACGCTCCTAACCAGCATGATAACAATATATATAAGGTGATCAGGCAACTTTGATTGTCAATGCTATTGCAGCAAAATGTTACGGTACCCGATAGCGATGTTTCATTTCGTTTTAAAATTCTTCCGCAATGAAAAGAAAATAATTGAGAAAGAAAATGACAATACTTCATGGGCACATCGACGAAATGCGAAAGCGAGGGATTTCAAGTTGTCGCGAAACGTTACCAGACGTGGATTAGAGTTGCTGCATGAATCTTCATTTTCACAGGCCATCTTTTAGAACCATTGCCGCCTTTCCGAAGTATTGTTTTTCACAAAGGCTGCATGTTAATCGCTCCAAATAGTTGAATCAAAGCGGCAACAACGAACCGGAGACAGGCGGGAAACGTTTGTTATGGATAGCGCTCTCGTAAGTTCAAAGAATAACATATTTTGTCTGAATATGTACATTGACGACTTTTGGCAACAGCCAAATTTAGTGATCGAATCTAGGAGACATGTGACCAGACTTTTTTCCATACAACATGTAGACAAGGAATTCATGAAAGGATAGACTGCTTAAAAACCTTTTTTGCATAGCCAAACAAGAAGTATACTTAACGAAATGGACACATTAGCTACCCTTATCAATAGAACTTCTGTAGAGCTTTGTAGACAAAAGAAGAAAACTCCAGAAAGGCGAAGCTGTCCATAGTAAATCTATGACACTCTACATACTCTGCAAATTGGCCTTCATGAGGTATATTACTTTCCACAGTCAGTCCATTTGAACTTGCGGTCTCAGTAAACAATAAGAAGTCCATTTGTTGCTGCAGTGAAATGACACACGCATCGTTGATGTCATAACATTTTAAAACTTTAGCTGCTCAAGCAATTTCACGCGTACTGAAGGCACATTCAACTTTTCTTCGAAGATATTGGTATTTCAGGTTTAAGGAACGCGCCATATTAGGTGTTTTGCTCTATTTCATCTGAGGTGCAGCTGCGGCTGAATATGGTGACGTCATCCGACTGTAGAGAGTCTATAGCTTTCTGAAGTGCCCGTCGAGTCTTTGGCCGATTGACTACTCATAGCCATTTCCGGGCAGCAATCACTGTGTCACCGTAGTTGTAACCAGTAATAGTGGTCTGGTCCTGACCTCCGTCATGATCTTGTGTTAATGATAAACAAATACACAAGTAATTAAATCATAGAATAGATCTGAGGTGCATTGGAGCACAGAGTCCGTGCCTTTCAAAATCGAAACTCCAGCCAACTGTACAATCGAGAGGCAGATGGACTGCGTGCTCCAGTGGTTGTTCAGAGGAATGGTTTAAGAAAAAGTAGTATACGTATTCAGTGCAAGTACGCCTAGGCGGTACACGATGTTACTCTATGCGTGTTTTCATAACGCGAAACTGACCCTGCTTTATGCCCGCTGTCTTGTGGGGTGTCTCTGCTGCTGTCTGACAAATGCTACGACTGATTGTAGGGAAACAGGCCTCGTCAGGCATTTTTTCTTTTGCCCTTCTCCTAAAGCGTACCGTACTAAAGTACTAAAGCGGAGTGACTACTTCCCCGTAACAAAGTGAAGTGAATAAAAGTTCACTTCACTTCACTTCAGAGAGTTCAACTTAAGAAGGCAAACCTCTACCATTACAGAGAAATGCTTACAATAAACATAAACTAGCACTGAGGTAAAGTAACTAAGCAAATTCTATGGTGCGAAACGAAATAACGTACAAAAGACTACAACCACGTGAAAGAAATAGATGACAAATTCAAAGCAAGAAAAATGGTAATTACCAAATTTTTTTTGAAATGCAGGAATAATGAAAAGAAACAAAAGTGGACGGAAGAACAAATTGCCGTCTATGGGAGTCGAGCCCAGAACCTCCGCGTAGCACGTACGATATGCCCTACCGATCGAGATACGGCGGCGGCAGCCCACCTTTAATCTTTCGAACTCCTTGTGCGCTAGACGTACCCTGAAAAGCGTCAGCCGGCGCCGCGCACCATCATGGCGGTTGGTGTAGCTTGATATGGTTGTAAATGACAAAGAAATAGAAAGGAAACGAAAAATAGAACCAGATGATCAAGCCCCCCAGCGCCACTTATTTCTCGCGCACGTGAAATTGCATGCAGAAGGCCACAAAAGATTTATGGCGCCTTTTGGGAGCGATCTAACCGTAAACGATGTTGTCGCTTATATTAAGAGGAAGGTCATGTAATAGAGATTAAGATGTAGGCCGTGCATTGCCCAGGACCGACAGCTGGTGGTCAAAGTTGCGGAATCGTTGCCAAGGGAATTGCGCCGTTCACGATGACAGATAACTTGGTGAGATGATTTAATGAAATTTATAGTGGCAAGCTTCTTTCAGATGGCCCAAGGCAATGGTAGTTGGAAATTGCCGGAAGAGGTTTTTGTCCTTCTGCAAGCACAACATAGGTTGTAGTTGTTGATGACGATGACGAAACTGCACGACTGCATACAACTGTGGTGAGGGAACTTTCTCTGGAAGTGTGTTCAGACTGACGGCGTTTTTATTGTTTTTGTTATCGTTTACTTTACGTGTGTTGTCCCCCTTTGGAAAGTGCTGAGCACCCTATCCGCCACGGTTTCTGTTTAACATAACCGCCTTTCCTTCTTACTGGACTGCTCATCTCTTGCTCGGACAAAAGAATGAACGACGTACCAGCATACAGTGTTTCTCTATAGAATAACGCGACCGAGAGATTGTATAGGGGAACAGAATGTGTCTGTAAGAGACGGCAGCGATTGGGCCAGTCGGCAGGAGAGCGTGACGTGACATGTGTCTCGCAGCGTTGACTTCCTTAACAACGCACACGAGTCCTGGCTGACCAGAAAGTGCATACCAACCGAACCCACGTGCCGGATACGGGCCGCATTGTGCTTGTTTATCTGTTATCCGGGACATTCCCGCTGTCTGGCTGGCTCACTGGACACATATTCTTACTTCCGGTGGCCAGCGATGCGAAGGATGTTCCCGCTCCGCTGAGAATCTCTACTGTGGCATTTTATTGCAGCAAAACACCGAGATGTGGGCGGGCATAATGTTTTTCTTTCTTTTTTCAACAGTGGACATGAGTTACTATTGATTAACGCCCGTGCGTACGCGGGAGGCTAATTTTGATTCAAGCTCAATCATTTACTATATATTGGAATTGCCAACACTAATGTAACCTACTCTCCTGTATGTCTGCAGCTATATTCAGCAACCACATGAAAAAGAAAAAAAAACAATTCAGTCGTGGATCAGTACTGAGCGTTCCTTTTTTTCCTCGTAGCCTGCTTTGGCATTGTTCCTCCACTTCGTAAACAACTATGGATGAAGGTATCCTTTTGAGGCAGAGTTCATCTGCCTTTAGTCCTTTGAACCCGGGCAATGTATGTCTGAATAAACTGAAACTGAAACGATCTATAGTCCTAGCTTTTCTCGCCAGCTTTTTTGTCGCATAGAGGGAGATCGAAATGAACACGATGAAAACGAGGTTCGAGTCTGTTTGCCGGGTCCAAACTCGCTTAGCTCGTTGGGTAAAAAGAAGAAACGTCTGACTGAACTGCAATGCGGCGCACACGCGTTAATCTCATGTCGGATTGAGCAAGCCTGCAGCGATAAGGAAGCCGCACGCTGTGCTCGCGCGTTCTGTTGCCTCGTCTCGACACCACGCGTCGCTGCGATCCCAATGCGGCAGAAAACTAGCCGGCGTCAATGCGTTGCGCGAGTAGGAACCTTCCCGAGCCTTAAAATTCTTACTTTCACCCAGTCGCGTGAGCTGATGTTTTCGTCAACTGAACCTGATTTCTTGTTTTGTTTCCCTTTATCGCGCAGTCTCAAGGGGCTCTAGTAATTCGCCAACTCAGGTTCGCGATGATGAGGCTACTACTGCGAAATACTGATCTTCTACAAATAAAAGGCTCATTAGGTATGACGGGATCGAATGACATTGAACCCAGCGTCTTGTCAGTGTTCATAAACGTGATGCATTGATAAGTATTTTTCGATTGCAAACGCACTGTGGCGATTCTGGGCGAATGTGGCTGAAGTTGTTAAGAAAAGAAATCGGCAGAGAAACGCAATGGCAATGTGGCTTCAGCAGTGTAAGGCTATCGCAAAACAAAACAAGAAGGCAAGGCAAGAAGAATGTTAAAGGCGAAATATATATATATATATATATATATATATATATACACGTGTGTGTGTGTGTGTGTGTGTGTGTGTGTGTGTGTGTGTGTGCGCGTGTGCGTGCATGTGTGTGCATGTGTGTGCGTGTGTGTGTGTGTGTGTGCAGTGGCGACGTTATCAGCCAGATTTATCGACTTAAGATGGCCAACGGGAGGCATTAAAGAGCGAATATGGGCGTGTGGGCTTTATCGCCGTTAGGTAAGCAGCAGCTGGTTTATGCCCCATACCACGACGATGGGTTTGTTGGGTCCCGCTAGTTTCGCAACGTGCACATGCAATATCGCGCAAGTTTCTTGCGGTCAGAGGAGGCCGAAGAAAGGCGTAACACAGCAGCACGATAAAGAAGAAGAAAAAAAGAAAAGCGTACTACATCAGCGAGGTGGCGGAGGCGTATATTACCGCGCGAACGGCAAATGACGCAGAACAATAGTTCACAATTTATGTGTACGGGAGCAGCGATCTCGTTTCGAAAGATCGAACATAGGAGAGGCGTCGCTGTACTATATGGCCAGATAAGTACGCTGCTTGAGCTCGTATAAAATGCGCGAACTCGTAGGAGTTTATTGACTGGCCTTTTTTTGTGCGTTATCGACCGCCAGTGTCAGACCACCAATCTCTGTAAGCCTTCTACCGAACATTAAAGACGTCACTAGGAAAAGAATGAAAGGAAAAAAGAATGACAGAGATGGCACTAAACGTAACGTTCGGAGTGAAACACACATCATTTTGGAGGCCATCACTTTTCTACCAACAGTGACCGTAACTCAGAAGACTATCATTCTAGTTATTCTTAAAGTAGTGATGAAATAACAGAGGGGGCGGGTAAAACACTAGTAAGGGTGTGAAGTCAACTGACTACTATTATGGAACACACTTCACAGGAAGCTTCCATGTTGCAATTTTATGATCTCTTTTTTTTTTTTTACCGTCCCACAAACTTAGTCGTAAGAGCGTCGGAGTTCGCGCAGCCCTCACTGACTGCCCAGTGGCTGCGTCTATAACGTTGACGAGCCGTTGTAGTCTCAGAGCACATGAACTGCACACTTTGGTTTCAGGATATATTGGTTTGAGATTACGACTACAATAGGAGGGGTAATTTTTCCCGCGGAAGATGTGGCCCGCTGAATGGCACAATGAAATGGACACTGGGCTCCGTACGATTGCTTGCGTTTGATTTGTTACTGCCGGCATTTCGTATTTACTTCGGAAAAATTTATATTGTGGGTTTTAGAGCGACGCAGAATAGAAAACTTATTTGAACTGTACTAGTACGAGCTTTCGAACACTTCATAAATGAATCCTTTACGACAACCGTATTTGATCCACACGTTTTTATGTCCACACGCTTATTAGCCGTATCCCCTCCTACCACGTTCGAGAAATTTCATCTCGGTGGCGTTTGCCATCATGACAGGGGCGTGCGCAAAATACTGCGCCTTTCGTAAAACACAGTCATAAAGCTCCGAAAAATGAGGGCTGTAGTTAGGACTATAGCGTACGTAATTTGCTGCAAAGGCCACAATTAGTCCACTATTCTTTTGCTTTGTCTACAGCATGCCGCTTAAGTTAGCTAAATATAAACTTTGGTGCTTTGATTCACCGTGAATATTGGAGAAAGGAATGACGAATGTCGTATATCGCGCTTAAATATGGAGGAAAACGATGGGGAAAGCATATTTGCAGCGCGTGTACTGAAAATTGCACATTATCTCGAGTATTTGCTGCATTGAAAGGTTTGTTTAAAAACCTTATGTACTTTGTTCTATTTAAAAGAAAGGAAAAGAAGTTAAGATCTAGTGAGTGTAGGAAGCCGATCTCTCATTTCTACCGTGGATTTCTTAAAATTAGCAAGTGTTGAAAACTGCGAAATTTCAAAAGCCGGAACTATCAAAATTTTAACTTCTAAAGTCAACAATGGAAACGACACAGTAATGCTGCAAACTGCTGCTAATAATGCACCTAAAAAAAGAAAAAAATATGCATTATACATCGCTCGTAAGTATACACCTAATATGTGAATAGAACTTTGGCAACGCCTTTGTAAATCTACACACAATTTCGTGTACCTTGAGAATTTATGTATCAAACTTGTCCGCGTTAGATGCTCTCACGGATGAAATTTACAGAACCGTGATTTCCATTCATGGTGCAGAGTTAGGAATTTGAAAACTTCTTGTTTCTATCTTATTCAACTTACTAATTTTCGACAACCTTTGTGAAGTAATGAAAGCCCCAAATAAATATTGCGCCTTCTTCAGCCGCTAGAATTTTTAACCTTGTTTCTTAAATACAACAAACTTCATTCAAATCGGTCACGTGGTTATTTCAGGAAAGTATTCCTGCATTGTACGTGTATGCCAATGGGCGGCACCGGTTTGGCCCCCGAGTGAAAGTCTTTCTCGTAAGAGGAACGAAATGACGCTTAAAAAGACCAAGCCTGGTGTGGTGACAATAGACAGTTTTAGTACTGTGCCGTGACAATACGTACGCAGCACGCAATTACTTTGCGGAATTACTCTGCTTGGACGCAGGGACCACGTTATCGATCCCTCTTGGACTTCATTAGATCAGCAAATCTTTTTACATTCATTTATTCATCCTTATTCACTCCCATCCCATACCCCTGTATGCCCTGAGGCATTTACCCTCGCATTAAAAAAAAGTGCTTTGCGGAACGTAGGAGCGCGTGTCGCGTTAGGGCTTTTAGTACTGCGAAATGTTGACGTACTACGTGAGCGGGCGAGCGTTAGACGCCGGGCGCGACGGAGCGCATTGGCCGCGTCCGCCAGTACGTCGAACCGTCGGTCGAACTAGACGCTGTTGATCTCGCTAACGTGACGTAACGTGTGGGCGCGTTCCCGCTTCGTCGAGCTATATTTAGGCCTTTTAAGAGACTCTACTTTTAATACAGATGAAATGCATGAATCATATCGAGAAAAATGAAAACCGAGTACTTGCTTTCTGGGTCTGGCGCGGTTATTTGCGACGAACTGCGCCAAAAACAGGTCGAGCCTTTCGCGCGAACAGCACACACTGAACACTTTCTCAAAAACAAATTTCCCATTTTTGCTATGCATTCCCACCGTGCAGGATCCGGGAATGGCTTCTGCGCGTTCACTTCACGCAGCGAAGCCAAATCGTAGGCCATTGGAAAGTACAGCTGGTCGCCTTTGACGCTGCCATTTTGGGAAACTCTTTTGTCTCGCGCTCTCCCGAACAAACGAGAACCACGAGAGCAGCACGCAAGGCTCCCTACGTGCGTAATCGGATGCGTGCGTACGCAGCGGCCGCGTACGCAGCGGCCGCGTACGCATCACGTACCGTTCGTGTTGCGTTCTGCACATGCGCACTTTGCAGAACGTAGCAAACTTACGTACGCAACCCCGTTGCGTACACTACGTACTCAGTACTAGAACTGTCTAATAACATTAGTTTTTACCAACAATCAGTCGCGCCAGGGAGACCAGACTTCCTCTATACGTAGCTTAACTATTCGTAAAGCCAACGTCTAGTGGTGTCGAAACGACTGTTCCTAACGACACCCAACAGCCTAATAACGTTATTTATTTATTTATTTATTTATTTATTTATTTATATATTCAAAAAACCTCACAGACCCAAATGGGAGTATTGCGTGAGCGGGGGATTATAAAATGTATATCTTCATAAGTGGAAGCATTACAAAGAATAGATAACTAATACAGGAGACGTATACTAAGGTGCATGAAACGAGGTGACGTTACAGTACAGTTAGCGGAATAATAATAGTTAGCTTCCCAGCAGGTAAAGTCCTTATTAATAAATCAGTCTATTCTTATTTTCATATTTCGCCTGCATTACATTAACCTAAACATAAGCAACCGTTAATAAAATAGAAACGCCAAAGCTTCAGCTCATATATACTGGCAACCCACCTCCTCTGGAGACACTGCAGCACCAAATTGAATGCTTTCGGGCGAATCCTGCCCTCCTGCGTGCAGCGTTCAGCCAGCTATCCCAGGCGCCGCATTGCGCAGTGAACAAAACAAACAAGCAAATAAACAATAAGAAGCAACAGCGTTCCCGCACAAGCGGCGACCGCTTGCCTAAATGTACGGCTCGCGCACAGCGCCTGTAGGTGGGATATTCGTTCGTGTTGCCGGGCTGGACGCGTACAGACACCGGGGGAGGCAAAGGGGGGCGTGCGTGGAAGAGGGAATAGCAGCGGGCGCAGCTGTCTCGTCGTGGAAGTTTCCTACTGTCGTTGCATGCGGCGTAATTAAAGAGACCGCCCAGGCTCCGGTCAGCGAAAACTGTCCAGCGTATAGGCTGCTGCGTTTGGCGCTACGCGGTAGGCGGCGGGCATCCTGGCCAGGTTCAGCACGTACGGCCGATGTTTGTGAGAGACTCTTGGTACGCGTGCCTCAGAGAGAGAGAGAGAGAGAGAGAGAGAGAGAGAAGGGCGATCCTTGTTCGCCCATCTGCATCTCGGGAAAAGAGAAAATGCACAGGCGTCCCGCCTACGCCTGTCGTTCCCGATTTCTGCGTACCTGCATCATCAAGCGGAAAACTTCTGCGCGTGCATGCTTTGTATCCGCCTGTCGGGTAAGTACATACGCCCAGCAATATGGAGTGTCCGAAAGGCGGTGGTATGTTGTTGTTGTTGTTGTTTGGTTGGTTGGTTCGTTGGTTGTTGTTGGTGGTGGTGGTGGTTGGTCGGTGTTGTTGTTGTTCCTATCTTCGCTTCCATAGTCCTGGCGGTGAGGATCAGCGGGAACAATATGGTCAGCCAGTGCGTTGTTCGGAGCGCGAGTCCTACTGAATCATGCATATGCCACATTCTCGTAGATACGCTGACGATGGAATGTCTTCAGACGTCGGGGCCGAAGCTATTCTTCTTGTTTCTTTTTCGTTCGTAAGCGCCATTTCCCATTTGCCGGGTCGGGCTCTTTAATATTATGTCCGAAATGTTCGAGCTGTGTTGCATCTGCTCAAATGCGAGTAGTTCATAGCGTTGGAACACATTGTTAATTATTATTATCGGTCTTCCTTTACGGAAACTCTTACGCAATGATGCAGTCACATTAATAAAATTAAAATTATTGTGTTTTACGTGCCAGAACCACGTTCTGATTGTGAGGCGCGCTGTTGGGGGGGGGGCCTCCGGAAATTTGAATCACCAGGGGTTCCTTAATGTGCCCGTAAATCTATGTACACCGGTGTTTTCGCATATCGCCCACATCGAAATGCGGCCGTCGCGCACGGGATTCGTTCCCGCGACCTCGTGCTTAGCGGGCCAACACCATAACTACAAAGCAGCCACAGCGGGTTGATGCGGTCACATTGATGCGTCTACATAAAACATACAGCGTGAGCCTTGTTTCTGCGTACATCAGCGATTTTATTTCATGTCGCATTCATACTGCCTCCGGTGAACTTAGAGACGGATGAAGAAACGAAATGGATGTGACCAGAGCTACAGATATCAATCAATCAAAGTATACAACGCTCGTGTCATTCAATTCGTTTCTTCATGATTTGTCTTGAAATTTCACTGAAAACACGCACGACCTCGCTTACGCCTGATTGGTGATATTTATGAAATCGGGCAAGGAGATATATAATATATAATATATATATATATATATATATATATATATCATAAGAAGCCAACAAACACTGACACCAAAGACAACATAGGGACAATTACTTGTGCTTAATAAATGAAATAAAGAAACTATAAATTGATGGAAATTAAAGTGGATGAAAAAACAACTTGCCGCAGGTGGGAACCGAACCCACAACCTTCGCATTTCGCGTGCGATGCTCTACCAATTGATCTACCGCGGCGTTGTTTCCCCATCCACTTTCTTGGGTATTTATGTGTCCTAGTAGAACCCTGGGAGTGTTAGCCAGCGCCACCACTCACAGACCTTGGCGGCGGACGTGGAACGTCTTTTTGGCCGCAGGCGTCACGAGAACGCGATCTTTTTGGGTGACGGCAACTGGTCAATAAACCCACATATGCTACCTGTAGGCATCAATGTAGTCAAATTCGAGACCCTCGTTATATGTGTAGATATATATATATATATATATATATATATATATATATATATATATATATATATATATATATATATATATATATATATATATATACACTTTGATTGTTGAAAGAAGATGGCGGCCAGCGAGGCGCTTCATATAGGCGCCAGCGTCTGCTAAAGCGCATCTAACAAAAACATCTTGTGACCCATTAGCCTCAGTAGCGTGGTCCTTGCTAAAAGCGGTTGTCGCGCTCTTACTAAAGGCGAAGCAAGTTTAAACGCAATGAAACTAGAATATATAAACCTCTCTTTCAAGAATTCAATAGACCGACGCCTACTTCGTCATCGTGGCATGGAGACTTCTTGTCTGTCAGAGGCACCACTTCGAGCTTCGCAAGGCCGTGCGTGTTTGTCGTTTGTGTCTTTCCGCTCAGGAAATTCTCATACTTACTATGACATTGACCTTGGAGAGACAGAATGGAAGAGAAGCCGCGTAACACGTTCACACGCGGGGTTGTGGAGCACAAGGCATTCGATGGGTTTCCTTTACAAGCTCACACTGTTCCATATTCAGAAGCACGCCATTTTTTCCCTTGCACACATGTCAACATAGACGCGTTTTCTAACCGACCGGGCTATCGGTCAACGCATGTCGCAAGACTCCTGTTGTTCCCGTTCAGGCCAGCCGTGATGCACAGGTTTAGCTACTATATAGCTACTGCTATACTGCCTATATACTGCTATAGTAGCTACTACGTACTACTGATATACTAGCAACTGCTACATACTACTATACTACATACTATATACTATTGCTATACTAGCAACTGCTATATAGCTACTCTCGTACGATAAGCGAAGCTAATTCTTTGCTGACTGTGTAAATTTGGGGGCGGCGCAGAGGAAGAGTAAGGTTTCGATGCTTACGAAGAACTTAAAAACCTACACGTCGAATTTTGTTCATTTTTGCACAGCTCACAAACCAGCAAATACCACAGGAGGAGGACGGGACGAGCGCTTGTCTAACAAGTGCACTTTTTCTTAAAGAAATAGACTAAGTGAACCTTCAAAAAGAAAATAATCTTGTTCACGTGTCTGACCTGGTGGTGTCTATCTTAGCCTGTGCGTTACGCATAAAGTGATTAGCTTTAAACACACCTGCTTCTTCTCTGGCACTACAGCGTTTTTATTTTTTTTTATAGACTGCGCAATCATTGCTCCATATTGCGGGCCACATTCAATGTCCCTATGCTTCGAGTTGTTGACTAATCCTGCCTGGCTCTGCGATCTGCATACCTTCTCTTTATCTCAAGTGGAAGATTGACCCCCCAGAGAGGTGTTGTTTTGAGTAACACTTTCGGCCAACATTCCCAGGCAAAGACGATCTTTTTCTTTAACTTCGAAGCACACTATTTCATAGTGGCCCGTATAGATTTCTTTTGCAGCTTGTGGGCAACCCTCGAGTGGAATATTTTTTTTTTCGTGAACTTTTCTTTTTATGAACCTTTCAAGAATTTCACTCCGCACTACGAGGCTTCGGCATAATTGAGCTCCCTAAGAAGAAAATGTGTCCCTCTAGCAATTGACGCCGCTGCTCGACATGGTAAAACGATATGCTACAATTGCCCTGGAAGAATGGGGGATGTCAGCCGAAGATCGCGCAGGTGAAAGCTGAACAACACCCGCCGTGGTAACGAAGTCGCTTTGGTGTTGCGCGGCCAAGCCCGAGTTCCCAGGATGAAACTCCAGCAACGGCGGCTCTCTTTCGGCGGATGGCGAAATGCAAAAGTACACGCGTGCCTTGCATTGGGTGCGCCTTAAGGAACCCCAGCTGGCCAAAATTAACCAGGAGTACCACACTACGGCGTGCCTCATCATGAGATGGTGGTTTTGTCAAGTAAAACCCGACCTTTTTTTTTTTAAACATGCAAGGTTTAGTGCACACAGGCTTGGACACTTCGAGAAAAGTATCGCTGAAGATCCCTTCGCCCGCGACCACTACACGCTTATTTGCTGCACGCGCTATGAGCTCTTCGTAGCCAATTGCCCTTATTCATTCCCAATTAGCCTTAATTTGTTGTTTATCAATGAAATTTATTATTGCAGCCTAGCTAATTTCCACTAAATTACTATTCATTAGGCTCATTTCTACACTAAATTACTTTTAACTAACCTCACTATTCTTAATTACCCTCAAATTATCGTTATTACGCTTCTTCAGAATTTCGTCGTATAATTTGTCTCCGTTGGGCGTCCTTACCCTTGAATAGTCTTAATTAAATAGTCGTATTTAGACTGAATTTAATCGTAACTATTCTTATGAGTCTTATTAACCTTGATTACTTCTTATACCTCACTATACGCCGTGATAACTATAAATCTCAGTAGTCACGCATAGTCATAAGACATTCTCACATGCACCTACAGGTACCTTTGTACTCGTACACCTTTGTAACACATAGTGTCACGTGTTACAGACAGACGGATGGGCGGACAGACAGAGTTCCGTGAGAGATAGCCTTGGAATGTTGAACGCATTAACGTTCATTTCAATTCTTCAAATATATCGAAGACTGCAATATTTGACCGCATGCGTTGCTTGGTGATTATGATAAAGGAAACCGCAGAAAACTCAGGTACGAAGAAAGCGAGACTTTAAGGTGCCTTATCAGACCTTCCCCACACATTCGACTAATAAAAAGACCTGTTCCTGTTGGATAAAAGGCTTTGCAAGAAATGATGTTCTCGCCCAAGAAAGACCAATTGTTTTCTGCGGCAGTTGACTCGATGTATTTTTATTGAGTGCATTCGCACGCAAAAGCGTTTTTTTTTTTGGGGGGGGTCAAACCCATCGTTATCTATGTCCAAGTGAGCCTCAAGACCGGGTAAAACTAGAGTTTTGGCAGCCATGAAACAAGTGACCTTTGCGATTCTTTATTCACCACAAAAAATAAAACAAGAAAAATGTAAAGGAAGAGATTTCTTAACCCAGTTTGCGATGCAAACAGACGCTTTTCTGAAATGCACTTCAATAAAATTGCCCAAGAAGCACGCCGCGAGGTGGAGCGAAAGGACACAAAAGCGCAGTACGAGGGAAGCGGCAGTTCGTGTTTCCGGTGAATTAGCTAGTCACCTCATGAAAGCGGCGCCTACAGTTCACAACGCGGAGACGATAAACTGAATTTCATTACAGTAAGGGAACCTCTGAAAAAGAAAGGGACGGAGCCTCTGAGTTGCGGAACTTGCAGCGCAAGAAAGCATACGAAAGCTGCACACAAAAGGGGACACATAAACGAATAATAGCGAATCCCAAAGCCACGTGGCCGTCGCGGGCGTCATCTGTGAGAAAAAAAAAAAAAAAAAAAAACCAGCGCGCAAGTGAAGCGGATACCAGCTTAACCAGGCATGAAACTCCCCGCGCATTCCGGGTGTGATAACGCTTCTTCACAAAGAGCATTTTTCGCATTCGTGTTGGCCCTTTAATGCTAGGGCATAAAGGGTGCGAAATCGCCCACGACTAGCAGAGGCAAACACGCCTAGGCGCCCTTTTGGCTCCATTTCTTGCGTGCATTTCCCGCGCCCTGTTGCCATGATATCAAAAGACCATTTTGGATGTCAAGAAGTTTCGGTAAACTATAGTTTTCTATCTTTTACGTTGTATAGGTGATGGCGGGATTGCTACCGCCGCATTGCGACTGGTCATTGTCTGTTCGACTGTCCATGTTTATTCGAAGGTTATGATAAACAGTTTTTTTTTGTCACATATGGACGAGGACACCGTCGCCAGGAAAGAAAACCTCAAGCTTGCGTTTTAGGAACTAGAATTATGCAGTCACGGAGCCACTGGCACCGGTATGTCGGTCAGTGACGAGGACAAAGGTATTTAGGGATAGAATGCTTTGTCTCTGAACGTTGCCGCCAAGTCGGAAAGAGATATCTTTTTTTAAATAGCCGTATATTGGTTCCCCTAATTAGATGCGGGATGCACTACAGAGCATGTTCCAGCTAAAATTATGTTCCTGCATGGTCACAATGAAAAAATGTCGCAAAACTCGTAATCAGCCCCAGTGTCTGCGTAATCGAAATTGAAGGTACCGGTTTCATGTGTAACAAAAAAACACGAATTGGGTTGCATTTTCTCCTTCCTTTAACGCTAATTATAAGTTCGAACAAGTGGCAAGGGCTCAAAGAAATTCGCAGCTTGTTTCCATAGGTGATAAACGTAAGCTGTGACATGGGTGACGCAGTATATGTTTCAAATACGTTGTTTACACTCCCTAGGCTATATGCGCAATAAATGAGCAGCAAATTGCCTGCATTCGCTGTGTAAATACACTGTTATTTTTTTCAATGATACTACTTTTCACAGTATGGTGAAGTTCGGAGAGCAAAGGCGAGGGAAACCAGAGAGGGAGAGAGAACTTGTTTGAAAGAACGCAGAGAGGTCGGCCTGAGCTACCGCGCTCTAGCCAAATTTTGCCAGCAATCAATACACGAGAGTCAGTCAACAAAGGGCTCGATGACAGGATTGCTTTAGGAAGCGCACTAAAGCTTGCAAAACGTGTGGATGGGTACTGCAGTATATTCCGAAGCTAGGCTCTGCACCGGAAGGAAACAATAATGAATTTTGGCATTTGGTCGAGGGTTGTTTTGCCCTGCATGAGTGTTTCAATAGTGTGATTGGCAAAGCTCAACCAAAGACGCCTATACGAGCCTTTTTCGCTCGTAAGTATACTGCACCTAACGCTCCCTGTCATTAGGCAATGTCTAGAGAAGCACACTTCTTATGACGAAAGCCAGTCAGAACAGAACCTGTCCTTATCAGCACAAAAACGTGTCTCCTAATTCACTGGTTTCCCGTTGCAGTTCTGATGCTCCAAATCTAGCAAAAAATAAAGAAATATGGCGTGTTCCTACCTCCCCCCCCCCCCCCTGTTTTCTGTGAGGGGGCAAAATTAGACAAAAACAAGGATTGGAGGAGCCCGGCTAAGGTAAATTATATATCTCCTGCTTTTTTGTAAGCACTGAGAGTATTTCAAATATTTTTCTTGCTGTTCCCGGAACGAATTTCTGAAGCTTTTTTTTTTTTTTCATGCGTCAACAAGCATGGTCTAGCTTTAAAGAAAAAGATTTTGAATGAAACCTTGTACAATTACTTTGTACATATGGCTGCTTACATGAGCCTCGATTAAGAAAATCGTGTCCACATTTTTATGCGGCCCTATTTTATAGGAAGGCGTACCTATCAGAAAAGTATGACTTGTGCACTTAGGTCGTTAGGCTCACAGCATTCGTCAGGCTCTCGGTATTTTCAATTCGTTCCACAGATCTATGTCTCTTCTGTGTGACTGACAAGAATTGTTTGGTTATGGCGAGCTAAACTTAAGCCGTAAGTGCTGGCTTGAGGCCCGCATTTGATAACAACTTAGAAAAAAAAAGTATTCTTAATTGTTCGCATCTTACACGATGCTTTATTTTGCCTAAAAGATCGTGCTTTACAAAACAGACGAATAATCTCTATTCTCACTGATCTTTAAAAATTATTATCGGTACTAGGCGTCACATGTTCAAAAATTTGGAAGACGCTTTAACTTTTGCCTTTAAGAGCGGAACGCGATAGCATTCAAAGATCTCTGACTGCTTCTCACGCTTCCCGGCAACTGCACCGTATGGAACCGTAATGCTTACCGGGGAGCGCCCGCGGCGAACGCTATGCACGAAGGCGAGCTTTCTGGTCGAAACACGCCATCTTGCATGGCTCGATCACCCGTTATTGTTTCTCACTTTCAATACGGAGCGGAGGCGAGCGCCATCTGGAAGTGTTTCAAGGAAGCGGGTGCGCCGCTCCGGGGACTCCGAGATATTTACGCGCCGGCGTGCGCAAATGGCGGACGCCGTTTCCGACCCGTGCATTGTAGAAACGCTGGAAAGGGGTTTGTTCGAGTTTTCGCGTAACGGAATTGTTTTCTCGTACATTCGAATTACAATCCTAGACATTTCCTGTCTGTAGGTTGTGTGTAAGTCCTAGTTTACGATTTTTCCGCGAATTTTAGCTTGAGAATTCAATTAGTTCAGTGAATTACTTGCATCGAATGAACGGCCTGGGTATGTGTGGTTCGAAAATCTTTACCGAAGCCATGTTCGACGCCGGATTTTCTGCGAATAGCGGTTAAAGAGTTCCATCACATCATCATTGTACATAACCATTGTGTGCACTGAATATATTGAAAATAATTTTGTACATGTGGCATTTAGTGTATGTGTAACTGTGCCTTTTCGTGGGTATACGTGTTTATATGTTTGTGCGTGAGGACTCGGACATTACGTGAGTTGAAAACGTGCTGTGTTTCGTTTCTTACATGTTATCGTCCCGGTGGAATTGTGCCGTGATTATGACTCAGTGTTCGTATCGTCTCTTGTCGAAATAAACTTTTTCTAAACACATGAGTAGCCCTATAAGCTTCGTTATGTACAAAGGGCAAGGGTCATCGCTATTATTTCGAGCTTTATCGTCTTTTATCTCTTTTCTAACTGTATTACGGTTATGTGAGGCTGAGTATATATTATATATATGGGCCCTAGCTCATCCACGAGAACGTCATCACTGCTTCCGCCTAACTTTGTCTACATTACGTGCTTGGTCAGCAGGAAAACATCGCAAGAGACTATTGTTCGTATGCTTTTGTAGGGTGTCATGTAAGTGAATGCTAACAGAAAAATGAAAAAGCATGAGTTGCTTCGCGGCTTTTGGCGTTGCGTTGCAAAACACAATTTCTTGGGATAAAATGTCGAGCGTCGCGACCGAATTTCTATGAAAGAGGGGGGAGGGAGCGAAATAAAAAAAAAAACATTTGTGTACCGTGCGTCGGGTGCACATTAAAGAAGGCCAGGTTGTCTAAATTAATCTCTACATACGACGCGCCTCATAACCAAATGGTGGTTTTTGGCAAAAGCCCATAATTTAACTTTTTTTAGAAAGTCACGAACTAGACTTCCCTCCAAGAACGCATGGCGTTATTGTCAGCCATGCAGATTACCCTGGCATGGTTCGAGTGGACAAGATAGATAACTACTCGCGGAAGCCTCAACGCCTTTGTTCTTCATCAACCGGGCTTGTTTAATTAAGCACGCTTTTGTGCTACGCGCTAAATCCGAGCGCCATTGTTCGGCCATTCTTGACAGGCCCGACGTATATTGAGAAGGATCGACGTCAAGGATATGAACGGGCAGACATTTTCACTGTGCTGCGCCTTGTTTGTACACAGTGCATGTCCTTTAATCTTGAGCAATCTCGAACGTGAGATCAGACTATACAGTTCTAGAGTTGACACTTGGTTCGACAGGAACTGCCTAGATGGAGACAACACATGAAGCGCACGGAATACAAAACATGGAAGGCAAACACAGAAATATAAGCGTTGTGTGTTGACACACTGGTTTGGAGAAGTGAGGCGCAAACTGTAAACAGAGACTGAGATTGCGATGGACGAGCCTTCAAAAAAAAATATTTGTTCTTGTTTCAATGGGAAATGTAGTTTTTGTTTTGTAACGTCGTATGCACACTCTCTGCTTCACGCTGAAAAACATCGTAATATACTCCCGTAAGTTCTCTGGTATACGAATATTATTTACTTTACTAATACTTTCCTTTTTGCTCATGAAATGATGTGAAATACCCAATATTGACCCAATAAAGCGAAACAAGCGTTTTTGTGAGGGTTAAGACAAACACCGTAAATAAGATAGTTACACAAGCACAAGATACATTTCCAAATAATATAAGTTCAAACAGCGGCAAATACGTTCATCGGGAAATGTCGAAATCAAGCACCATATACAAACTTTGCAAAAACAAATATGCACGAACCTCCCATGCGTGCTTACTACAGATTCCATAATCTAATTTCGGAAATTGCGGGAATGCCAAGCCAATGCTCATATCATACTGCTGATGCTAGACCTTGAGACTCGACCAAAAGCATGAATTAAATATATAAACGTACTGCTAGTCCAGGATCACAAAAGTTCACATGGCATTGAAAAGAATATCCTTAGTTTTGTAGTTGTAACAGTATGCAAGAATGCTCCAAACAATCATTATTGTCCTACCGCTTTTGTAGTGTCCTCATGGATATGTGTATACGTATAATGGAACCATTTTCCTATACTAATCCTTTAGAACCTGTGCAGAGTACTTAGGTGCTTGTCGTACTGTGTCAATTTCTCTCTCTCTCTTCTTATTTACTTTATCCTGCAGCTACTTGTCTGTGTACATGGCACCGCCTAGTCCGGTATTTTATTTTCAGGTTTCAGCCGTGTTTGTCTAAGCAGTTTCATACTGAACCTGTCTTTGAGAAAACTAACATAAAAAAACAGTATTTCGCATCGGGAACCAGAATCAAACGGTGAGCATCTCAGAACAGAGCTTGAAAACAAAAACATTCTAAGATTCTTGAACAATCCCCCCAAAGAAGTATACTTGAACCTTTGACATTTTCTCCGCATTTAAAATAATAAAAGTACACTTTGACAGTTTCTAAAGTGGACTAAAAGAGAAACTAAGAAAAGAAAAACGAAAGAGACGTCAGTGAGAAAATAATCTTTTCCGTGGAGTCAATATTACCTTTTTGATTTCCTTCCACTGGAGTTTGTCCTCACATACCACAGACATAGCAGACGGGAAATGAAATGGTGACGGTCCTTTGTTGACACAGTTGACACAATAACACCACGTTGCCCCCCATCATTTTCGCATCGCAACCGCCCCCCCCCCCCCCCCCTACGGGAAAAATTTTTTTTAGAGAGAACTCCTTCCCTAAGGCGCCGCGAAGGTGATGACCAAGCTTCCTCAAATTGTAGGCCTTGAAAAAAAAATAAACATTCCTTTACCGTTCACTGCGCAGGACATAGGCGAAAGCTAGCAACTAAAGATAGTAAAATTTCTCAAGGACATTGTGAATGATAGGCCGCCTAGAGGGAGTTACGGGAGCACATCTTGGGCACCCGTTTACCAAGGACGTGCCGTTAGCAGCAGCCATTGTATAAGATTGTGCCTACAGGGAACGTAGTAGGAGGCATATTGATACTGATCGAACGTTAAAAGGAGGACGCGCTTACATAGAACAACAAATAATGCGAGAAAATCATCAGATTTTAAGAATGCTGAAGGTTTCCGAATATGGCAAATCAGTCCCGTGGAAGCCCGATAGGTGGAAGAAAATTTACGAAAGGGAAAAATAAAATTCTGATCCACTGACAACAGCAGGAAGCCACGAAACGAAACACATGGCTTCTTCAGCCCCCGGCTATATACCGTCTCAGCTAGCCTCCTTTACAATCTGAGCTAGCGACTGCCCCATAAACGTTTTGTCTCGGTTTCAATCCCCGAATAATCACAAAATTTTCTACAACTGCGATGCTTTCTTTCTGAGAAACATGCATCAGTTTAATTAGGGAAAATGTTAATTAAATAATTACTCCTCTCCACCTTGCGGGTTTCCGCATAACTATTACGTCATGCAGCAGTAGGGTGGACGACAATTTCCGCCTTAATGAAGTGTTTAAGTAGATTGATGATGTGCAGTAATACTGTGCCAATTGACGTGAAATGTAAATGGCCTTGGGTCAGCAGAAGGTTTGGCTTACCCGCGATGTAACCTTTGTGGCATTCTGCTTTTCTCTGCCGGACAGAACTGGCAAAAGGAAGTCGTACACACGAATGTGCGCACAGTCACGAGAAGTGTTATAAACTGATATTTATCTTACTGCTGCCTGGGGAAGATATGGCCCAACATTTGTCCCAAATATCTAGCGTCAGGTTTCTTGCCCTTAACGAGCGATAAGCCCAAAAGATTTCCTCCTGCCCTTCTTTAGGGAAAATCATGCCGCACAATACCGAAAAAAATCTAAGCGAGAATAAATGTTCCCTCAAAATCACCATTTGAATGGGTCTTGTACACCTGAACGATAAATACGCAAAGCACTACGAAAAAAAAAAAAAAACTTAGAACAGAGGCATAGGAAAGTAGTCGGAGGTCAGGCAATATAAATGATAATGGCTCGCCGCCATTCTCATTCGTTTCCGCTTGCATCCCTCGGCACCCATGTATATGCGGTGATTCGCGTATGTGCGTTCGGTACGTAAGCTTCTGGTCATTTTAATATCGCGGGATGCTGTCGTATTGCTTGCTTTTGTATAAACAGGAACCATGCTTGTTCACTGACCTGTTCGTATTTTTTTTTAATTCACGAACTGTCCTCAAAACTACGGAGAGCGCTTTCATTTACTATTCGCGTTCTCAAAGCATTATGCGCACCGACCAGTGAAGGCGAAGTTTCGTTCGGCTTTTGATGTTCCCCAAAGTTTAGCATTATAATCGAAGCACTCAGAAAGGGCGTTCATCGGAATCCCGCACCGGGAATTTTGATGAAAGTGCGAATAATATAAGCGTGAACTTAAGAAACCATTACTTGTTTTTTTCTTGTTTTTTGCACTTGTATTGTCGAGTTGGTTCATACAGAGCAATGGTTAAATTGAAGAATAGCATATGCATGCTAGTACACTGCATTAAAGAAAAGCGGTACTGGTAGTTTCGATAACTACAAGAGCAATCACTACGGGTCGTAAAAAAAAGAGTTTTTCGCACGTTAACGCTCCGTTAACGTTGGCTATAGTAAAGGCTTCTCTTCGTGCAATTAATTTGGCGGTGGAAAGTAAGCGGCTGGGAGAGTTAGTACAAGTTCGTCAACACGAAAACACGGGCGTGAAATAACACAGAAAACAGGGACGACGACAGTACGAGTGCTCATTCGGTCGTCCTTGTAGTTCTGAAAAAAAAATGTTTTCAACTTTCTTCCTTCTCAGTTTGCTCACAACTTAGCTGTACGGCCACACGCGCAAACGTTACGAGAGTCCCGTTCAATTTTGTTCGTCCTTGGTCCATCATTTCCTTAGTTTGTAAATTTTTTTGTAAATAAATGAATGTGAAATAAAGATTGATTGACATTGATTGAGTTAAACATATAGAAAATGGCGCTGTGTGAATAATTCACGGGATACTGAACAGATAAAAAACCGCACGTGGGCAATCAGGTATTCACAATTTTGAATGAACCAATGAATCCAAAGCTAACACAGCACTGAACCGACTTCATAACTGGCCGTTTTACAAAGAAGAGGTAGGTGTTTGGTTGGACAGTATGGGTTTTATTTTTTTCAATACGAAAGCACAGAGCTTTCACGTATAGTTGCACTTTAGGCACTTTAAAGGCGCTGATTCCTGTTTCGATCTCGGATCAGGTCTAATTTTTTCTTCCACAGCGAAGCTTGCTTACTGAAAAGCACGGGCAGGTTTCTATAGTAGCTTAGTACTGCTCTCCTTCTCACGACAATCTTTCGAATTTACGAAAGTTCCTCCAACTAGTGGAATTGCGCAGAAGTGATTTGCCAATTCAGTTTCTGCGTTTGCCTCTTGTTTCAGCGTTTGAGGCCTGCGTAGGCATGAGCAAGCATGTCTTGACCGCGTCAGGCTCAGCGTGGCGCACACCAACAAGTTTGAATGCAAACTTCAGTTATTACAGCGAAAGCTGTTTATGACTAACCTTCCCTAGTCTTTTTGGTGTCCGGCAACAGAAAAAAAATCATCACGTGGGTCGATCCTGGTGATAGCGCAGAAAGGGTCCAAGCTCAATGGCACATATACCCCTGTAGGCTGGGAAACCTGTAACGCGCCCTTGAAGTATTCTTTTCACACGTGGGACCTAAAGAGATCCCATGCATGCGGGTAAGAACAGATGTTTTTGAAAACAAGACTTGCCAAGCACTACTACAGGAACCACATAAGATTGCAGTTTGTGGCATTGAACATTCGCTCACTGAATCTGCATGCGGAAGATCTCAATCACGATGCAATTCTGAACGAGATACCCATCCTGTGTCTTTCGGAAACGCGGTCAGACTCGGTCAGACTCGGTCACCCAGCTCAACGGCTGCACCGGTGTCGTGTAGGATTGCCGGGCTAAGTCGCTCACTGTGGGTGTTGCTACGTCCGTGAAGAACGACATTCAAGTGCAACCGTTCGATCTTGGGATGAACAGAATCGTCACCGACTGTGCAAATGCTTCTGCTATACAAGGGGAAGAAGGAATCGCGATTTCGACGGTGTACATCTCGCCCGCTACTTCCAATTCCGAAATCAAGAAGTTTATGACCACGTATTTCCCGTGGGTTGGGAAGGATGATACCACCACGCCTGTTATCATCGTTCGAGAGCTTTGACTGTCCTCAGCTTTCGCTACAACTCCATCTTCAGAGAGGGGAATGGCAGTGATTTTTTTAGTCTCGCCCATGTGTTCAGTGCGCAATGCTACGGGGGACTAGCAGCGTATGCTTTATGTGACGAGCCAATAGTTAACAGACCGGAAATATTTGATATCTGCGTTGCATTTCTGCCACCACTGTAGCCAAAATATGTGCAACATTCCTGGCCCGTGGCCAAACACCGCTTGCAGACTGCGTCCAGCGATTTCGCTCCCAACATATTTCAAAACTACGGACCTTCATCAGACTTTATGATAAGTTTAAGTGTGCGTGTCTATAGGTGTACGTGCGGTTCGTGTGCTTGTGGGGTCACTGTCTACATCGCAACTTTCGTCTAACTCTGGATGTGACATGCCAGGACATCAGCCACCCAGACATTCATTTCCAGCTTTCATTAAAGATAGCATCTCTCCTCTCTCTCCTTCAGTAGTTTGCACATGTGCCTAGAGTCACACTGCGTTCCCAACAACGGCCAACTAACTGTAGCATATGAATATCTCCAGAGTGATTTGTGGATGGAGTAAGGTGGACAAGAAGCCACCATCATCATTAGTCTGGTTACGCCCACTGCAGGGCAAAGGCCTCTCCCATACTTCTCCAACTACTCCGGTCATGTACTAATTGTGCACATGTTGTCCCTGCAAACTTGTTAATCTCATCCGCCCACCTAACTTTCTGCCGCCCCCTGCTACGTTTCCCTTCCCTTGGAATCCAGTCCATAACCCTTAATGACCATCGGTTATCTTCCCTCCTCATTGCATGTCCTGCCTATGCCCATTTCCTTTTCTTGATTTCAAATAAGACGTCAATAACTCGCGTTTGTTCCCTCACCCAATCTGCTCTTTTCCTATCCCTTAACGTTACACCTATCATTCTTCTTTCCATGGCTCGTTGCGTCGTCCTCAATTTAAGTAGAACCCTTTTCGTAAGCCTCCAGGTTTCTGGCCCGTACGTGAGTACTGGTAAGACACAGCTGTTATACACTTTTCTCTTGAGGGATAATGGCAACCTGCTATTCATGATCTGAGAATGCCTGCCAAACGCACCCCAGCCCATTCTTATTCTTCTGATTATTTCAGTCTCATGATCCGGATCCGCGGTCACTGCCTGTCCTAAGTAGATTACCTTCTTTATCTCTTCTTACCTCTTCCAGTGCCTCGATACGTATCGTAAAGTGCTCTTCTCTTGCGAGACTGTTTAACGTTACATTAGTTTTCTGCAGATTAATGTTTAGACCCACCCTTCTGCTTTGCCTCTCCAGGTCAGTGAGAAGCATTGCAATTGGTCCCCTGAGTTACTAAGCAAGGCAATATCATCAGCGAGTCGCAAGTTACTAAGGTATTCTCCATTAACTGTTATCCCCAATTCTTCCCAATCCAGGTCTCGGAATACCTCCTGTAAATACGCTGTGAATAGCATTGGAGAGATTGTATCTCCCTGCCTGACGCCTTTCTTTATTGGGATTTTGTTTCTTTCTTTATGGATGACTGCGGTGGCTGTGGAGCCGCTATAGATATCTTTCAGTATTTTTACATACGGCTCGTCTACACCTTGATTCCGTAATGCCTCCATGACTGCTGAGGTTTCGAACTGAATCAAACGCTTTCTCGTAATAAATGAAAGCTATATATAAAAGGGGTGGTTATATTCCGCACATTTCTCTATCACCTGATTGATAGTGTGAATATGGTCTATTGTTGAGTAGCCTTGGATAAGAGCCACGTTAAGAAGTATTTCACCTGAACCATGAGAGAGAGTGAGAGAGCGAGAGAGGAGAGATGCAGACTTTACGATAAGTTGGAGTTGATAGCTTGACTTATCGCCTCGCATGCTTCCACAGGAGCTTGGTAATAATGAGGATATACACAATAACCGCATTACCATGTACTTTATGACGTATAATACGTTATGCTGCACTGCGTTTGATAATTCAAAGTTGAGACTTAAACACGGTAAACATGGTGCCCCACCGAATAGTGGCGTTTTTAATACGCTGGAGAGAGTGTTCCGTTATAGACAGTTCGGCAAACTAATTTATAAATAGTATTTGCTACGTTAATGAAGTTTGAACACAAATAACATTTCACTGTATGTATATAAATTTACTCTCTATGGCCCGATAAAAAGGTACACAAGTTGAAAATTTCTTTCTCGACTGAGAATTGTGTTTGGTCATTAAAAGGTTACAACAGAAATTGCACAAACATTCGCAACGGTAGCTCCCCGTGAACTCAGGCCTACCCATTTCCACGTATCCTCGAACTCTTTAAATGTTTCGTGCTCATAGGATTTGTCTTTCGCTCCTTCCATATTCTGTTTTATTTAGAGGAGAAAGGGGGATCCCTGAAGGCGTAAGAAGCGGCGCCATATTTGCGTTATCGCTCCTGCATCCACGGGTTCTCGAAAGCACAGGACAGAAAAGAACGACGAGTATTTGCATTTCTAAACTGCCCTTTATCTCTTTGTTGTTGTTGCACCAAGCTGCTAAGTTCGAGTAGCGAAATGAAGCAAAAGAAAAGCGTGTCGTAAATGGTGGAATGTTTACCTTGGCAGAAAATTCTTGGAGCTCTCGTCGCAACTCTCCGAATATCGAGATAACGGAAACAGAAAGGTGAGCAGGGGGGGGGGGGGGGGGGGGTTGCTGCAAACAAAATTACGTAAACACCGCTCCGAGACAAAGCCGTGCTGCCTGCGATTGCTTGATTGTCGTCATCGTTCGGTTCAAGAAAAAAGAAAAAAAAATGAGGCACCGAATACGACACCCACGAAATTTTCTTTTTTTCTCCCTTCTCGAACACTGTCCCAGCAGGAGCGCCATATGCGAGCATCCCAGAGGGTACCGATACGACGTTGCAACAGCTCAGCGTTAGTATGCGTTGTCCCCGTCTGAAAATTCCAGAGACTTTCTATCGACCGGCCCCGTGGGCTTAGTGGCCATGACGTTCCGCAGCCGAGCCCGAGGTTGCCTGTTCGAATCCCAACCGCGACAGACACTCTAAAACCTGATCAAATCAAGCAGGTTAGGCGACCATTTGTCGCTGCCAGGTTCAAATCGGATGCCCATACACATCGTGATCCCAAGCGCGTCGGAGACCGCAGTTTGACATTCTCGAAATGTGAAAAAGACACTCGTGTACTTATATTCAAGTGCACGCTAAAGAAACCGGAAGTGCTTAATATTCATCCGGTACCCCTCACTACAGCGTGCCATGTGACCCGCTGTGCAGTTTTTTTGGAGACGTTCTATTCCAAGAATTTAACTTTTCAGTCGGTTTAAATTGACACGTTCACAGCATACCAGTCGGCAATAGGAACCGACCTGAATAACAGGTATGTCCCCCGCGGGTGGTCTTTGGTTTTGAGGACGTTAGAGTCCGCACTCCATTCTTTGCATCTCATCGAAATAACAGGCAGAAGCTGGTGGTGTGCACCAGTGCGTAGTTTAACTGAAGAACTTATTGCAGAGCCCTAAAATTCTGGGCCCTTCGTTTTCTTCATTACTGTATCTACTGGAAGGGAAGCTGCAATAAACCTGCGATTTCTTTCTGTTTTCTAGACGCAACAGCAAATGCTATTTAACCGTGTTATGGCCAAACATAATGCCATGCCTACGAAAATCACAACGAATTGTTAACTTTCATTTCTTGTAGCACGCTTGCGCAAAACTAGAAAAACAATGGAATGTTATACAAGTTAGGACCTAATGAGTATATAAATTACACACAAGTACCAATTACTGACCCCAGCGCATCGAAAACGATACTAAGCTTTTCCCGCTTATATCAGAATATTGAGGCATCAAACTCAGTGTAGCATGAAAGATACGGATGGGCATTACAGGGTTATCGATCAATGCTAAGTTTGCGTTCCAAACGGACCATTGCTTCTTACAAGATAAGCGCACAAAAAAGTTAAAAAGAAGACATCTCGTGATGCTCTTCACTTTCCTCAGGGTCAATGTGCGTAAATTGTTTCCGAAATTACTGGTTGCACGCTTTCGAACCCGTAGCTCGTCTTTTCAGCATTTTGCAGTTATGTTGCGAGCAGTGCATATACGCTGCGATCGAAGGCCAAGTTAATATTATTGATCCGCATTTCTTAAAATAAACTTTCGAGACGCCGTACGGTGGAGGGGCGAAAATGAAAGCAAGGACACCGACTACAGCTTGAAAGCCACCCTGCAGCGGGAAACAGGAAAACACTGGCATAAAGAAGAAAAATCCTACTCATGTTTTCTTTTAAGCAGATTTACACCCTTAAGGGTCCTTAACGGCGCTAATTAATGCATAAATCCCACCCCTACACCCGCATGGGCGTGAGGACGCGAGTTGTAGACCAATTTGCGCGTTTAAGGTTGCGGGTCAGTTTACAGCGCAGTGAACTCAGCAACAAACTGTGAAACGTTCACAGACGTCTCCCGTCTAGGAAGCTATCGGTCTAAGATTGACAATTATTGCTTATGAAGCAATCGTATCCAGGCATATGCGCCTGTTATTGCAGTCACTAATATGGCACGCCTGCACTTCATCATTCCTGTGTTTGAAAAGAACTTTAGCACCTTTAATATTGGGAGGAGACTAGCAACCGCCGCACTTAACTGCAACTATGACGACTTCCCGCAAAATAAAAAAAAAGACAACTTGAGCTGGAAGGGACAGCGTTTTCTATACGCGACAATTTCTTTCCTTGACAAGGTGAAAGATACAAAGAAAGCTGTTGGAATTCGCGAAAGCTGAGAACAAGCCGTTTCAGCTTTTTGCAGACAAGCTGCGCACGGAGAGTGAAACCTACGTCTATGATTGCGTCAGTAACGTAGTTGTGCGCTCACGGAGATAGCTAGCACTAAACTCACGCGAATGTAGGCAGCAAGAGCTGCATCAGCCTGTCACTCCTCCATCCTTAAAAGCATCATTCACCAATACCAGAAGCATTGTTTCTAACTCTGATATGGCCTCCTCTTATGTTGGTGATAGTCATTCAGATACTGTTGTCTTCACTGAGACGTGACTAAACGCTGACATCACTGACAGTCAGTCAGTCAATAATTTTATTGAAGTCCTGAGGAGTTTCAAGTCGTTGGAGATCCCACGCGGGGAACTCCTCCGGCCGAAACCGTAGGCGACGCCCAAGTCGGGACGGGAACGTGGTGAAGTACCTTACAGTACCTTACATAGTACCATAAGTACCTTACAGAGCCCTCGTTGACCATCATGTACGAAGGTCAGAACAGCAAACACATCTATAAAGATTGAAATACAATTACACCTTAACAAAGTAAAACATCGATTAGTGCAGAAAGGTGCGAATGAACCCAATAACTGAACGTATATGTAAAGGAAGGAAGCAAGAGTAGCATTCAAAGGTAAAAAATATGAAACTGCCACAGTGAATAAACTTGGAATTTTAACTCAACGGCAATATATATATATATATATATATATAATTTAAGCAATCACCTGTGTGCGCAAAACATAAAAACTATCGCAACACTAAGATATGCATGCAATACACTAGTTTGTATGTTTCCGTAACATCCGTCGCAGCTTCTGTTTTTACAGTGACGACATCGATGTACAGAGCAGCATACGCATCTTTCCAAGCTTCCTGCCAAGTTATTACTGACCCGCTCAATTTTCTGCCATTCCAAATTGACGTTGCTGAAACACGGCTACTGTTGGTTGCGCTTGTATGCCGCGCTGTAAATAAAATGCGCACAAAACAAGGCATACGTACTCGCTCATAAACTTTCACGTGTATGACTTGAGCTTCTGCAGACGTGACAAAGAAAAGCGATACCCTAGAGTCTCCGGCTTTGGCTCCCTCAACCATTTCTTTCTCATGGGTATTCCAGCTCGAAACGTGTCGAGAATAGAAGGACGGCAGAATAGACGGAATAGAAGTCGGCAGAACACCTGAGACCTTATTACGAAGTGCGCAGCGAGTCGAAATACGCGTTTTCATTTCGGAGCAGTATTTTCGTGTACGTCAACTGGAAGTGCAGTCCTTTCGCATTCTTCTCAGTTCTTTTTCTTCCCCCTTTTCTTGCCACACTTTCAATTTCTCATCACAGAAAGTGCAGAATTATTCGAGCAACCTGCACACACACTGGGACTGCCCCTATAGGATCTCTCCTCAACTTTTTCTCTCAGCCGCCACCTCGTGAACCCTTTCCCATAAACATGGGAAATTTGAGCCACTCATTACCTGGATTGGTGCGCTACGCTATGGACGGTATGGAAAAGTCCGTAAGCAGGCGTTCCCACAGAGCTAACTTGCCCTTACTAAGATGGCCGCGTATCTGCTAGTAGCACTGCCAAGGCTTACGTACTAGTTTTGCAACCTTCGACGCGCGGGGAACGAACGATGCCAGGAATGATGTCAGTGAGCCGCATGTTGATTGTTCAGTTCTGGTTCTAGTCCGTGGTCCGCCATCTTTATTTCGTGAAAGAAGGTGCGCGGAGAAGCGCACTTTCATGTTTTGCCTATCGTCTATTGACTTCTTCGCGTAGTGCGCGTTCACCACGTTGGGAATACACCCCCTGCCCTATCCCCCTCCCCCCCCATTGAATATGGATGCTCAATTACGTAGCATAAATATCTCAACCAAAAAAAGGCCATTCGTTCATTCATTCATTTCGTGGAACGTGTACCGCTTGGATCCTCTACGAACGACGGTCCAGACTAGCTTAGTATGTTTCTGAACTAAATGTTTTTAAAGCAAAAAAAAAAGCTTTCTTTGCAACCCTTACGACCTTTGCTGACTGTGGATGCTGTCTGCTCACGTCGTGCCCAATCGTTCATGACGCACAAAGACAAACAAATTTCGTAACCGATCGATGGTGGGCTTAAGCCACTGTCTCCCAGCGCAACATCCGAATGCTCCGACCATTAGGCGACAACAGCACGCATAATTCTCTCGTGCCAAGGCTAATTATAGCTTTTCGAGGCGATCGGCACATGCGTTATGTCGCGCGGCGGCTGAGCCAGGCCTTCGTTAGGCTGTAGACGCAGGAGAACGAGGCGGGCGGATAATACTCGACCGTACTCCACCGTCTTCTGTGTCGCATACAACTCGCCTCTCCCGGCAACTAAAACACATCAAATATTTCCTGCGTTATTCCGAAATCACTGCGCGTATCAACGAGTCGCCGTGAACCTTCGCATAAACTGCCGTATACTTTTCGGCATGGCTTCTGGCCCGTGTAGGGAATTAACATATGCATTGCACAACATCAACGCTCGGCACCCGTGCGGTAGATAAATATTGCGTCAGCTTACGCGTTTCAAAGCATAGTAATAAATTGTCGTAGGCATCACATTTAACTCTATAGCAATTTAACAGTCGTTTCACGAAATTCGCGCCTGAGTTTTATTTAAACAAGCGCTATAGTCATTTGTATCGGGCTCACTGGCACAAAAAATGATTTAGGCTATAATGCGGAAGCCACAAGCCAGCAACAACGCACGTGTTTGCATATGCTCACGTGGATCTACATATTTTTTTTTCACTCTGTGGACAAGGCAGACAAAATGCGATAAGTGCACGGTGCTCACACAACACGCCACTAACAGACTACATAGCGGGAGTTTTACCAACGAACCTCAGCGTCAGAACTCAGAAGTAACGGCGACATAACGTTACACACACATCAAACCCCTAGGTTTCGCGTCTTCTTCCTGTTCACTTTATTGCGAAGGTATCAACTTTGTCAGTCTCGATAGCATACGAGGGTCTGTTGGCCATCTGTACGTTCCTACATTAACGTACCTCGAGACAAAATTGAAAGACTGTTCATATCTCCCGTAATGACCGTCAGTGGCGCTGACTGCAACTCCCGGCACCGTAACTATGGGACAAGTGCACAAGAAAGTATAGGCTAAACGACGAAAGCCACGGTGACGGTATAGCTGAATGGTATGGAGCATCGAACGCAAAAATCGGAACTTGCGGGTTCGTCTCCCGAATGTAGGAAGTTCTCTCTTAATTCTGCTTTCGTTACGCTTCTCATTACCTAACCTTTCCGAATGAAATGAACAGTTATTTTGCCCTGTGTTTTAGCTGACTTCATTGTCTCTCTGCTTAAGGCTGTCGTAACTAAAAAAAAAGCCTTTCGGTTCCCCTCACTTGCCTGCTCGCCTATTGTGATTTGTTGCGGTGACACATGGAGTTACACGGATCGATTATAGGTCCTCACGGGGATGTTCTTTTTAATCGAATACCGTGAAATTATGCGCCAATATATTTGTTCCTGAATACACCAAAATTAGTTGTGCGGAACCCCGCGATGCGGCATAAGTATCATGAAAGGGAAAAACAACTGTAATCCACCAGACTACAGCACGAAGCGACAAAGGAAACCCATACGATTTTTTCAGCAAGAGCGCCTCTCCAACCAGGACGAATTTTTCTTAAACTGCAAGCGTCTTGTTGAGAAACTTGTATGGATTTCCTGTGTAGCTTCGTGCTAAGTTCAGGCGGATCAACATTTTTTTCCCAATTTCATTAAGTTATTTCTAGAATGTTTAAGTAAGGTTCGGCCGGGCATGTCCAGTGACCATTTCTAACTTTTATGAATAAATATATATCGCCGCCTAAGTGCCAAGTAAGACGAAATTGACCTTATTTTTGCAAGAAAGAAAGCTGTTTTAATGAAAAAATATATGGAAGCACCCGGTAGGCCAGCTGCGCTAATTGCGAAATTCCCGAAACCCAATTTTGCTTAGTGCTCAAAGAAAAAGTGTTGGGGGCACGGCTCTAAAAATACAGAGTGAGAGAATATGGATTGTCACATTTTGTCAGCCTGTCGCCACGAATGTCCTTGAAATCCGAGGCAAATATCTTTGCCCCGGGTGGTACTAAAGCTCGCGAGAAGCGCTCTAGTTTAGCCCAACTGTTTTATTAGCGCCACTTTAAACGTTCTGCTTTTCTCTAAGCCGATCCTCGATTTTCTTCAAAATTTCTCCAACCAAAGTCTGTTGACTCGAACTAATATATTATTGAAAAACATGTTGCACCACATCTTTTTTTTTGTTTCGGAATTACAAAGCGAGAGATGTGATTGATAGGATGGTGCGACATACGAGGTCGGCGCGTGCCCGTGGTTGCAGGCTTCTTTCTTTTTTGGGGGGGACACTTGAAAGCCCCAGGATGGTTGGGGAAGCGAGGATTGAGAAAACCGGAAATTTGGGGGTTAAAAACACTCTGCGCGTTTTTACGGAGGAATCGCAACACCTGTGCATGGGCGCAGCGTAAGAACGGTGGGGTTATTGTCACATGGTTTGGAGCGCTTACTCTTGATATCGGGCGTGTAGGAGCATGTCCCATGTGCAGTACGATATTGAGAGGACGATAGAACGACGTTTCTAGCTGTACATAGGGCAGTAACTTGATCAATGAGAGAGCACGCAGCGGTAGAAATTGTAGTTGAATTGTTGTAGATATCGTATTGGGGGCGGGCTGAAATTTCAACGACTTTCATGGCAAAAAAAAAAAGGTTGACAGATTTTGAAAAGCGTGCCCTGTAAAGATGCGGAGAAACAAAACATTGACTTTAACCAATATTGTACAATGTTGCGCTTTTGCGATTCTTTTTCTCCCCGTCATAGTGGGCATTGTGTGTAAAACTTACTTAGAATCAGTGCCATTGTCCTGTGCTCTATCCCTAAATATGTTGAGAGGCGTCACCTCAACCAGTTTTCTTTGTGAGCTATAACCAAAATGCGGATTCGATAAAATTCGTAAAAAAAAAACGCTTCTGACCAACCAAGCGCGTTCATATTTTTATCGTGAAGACAGATATTATCTTCTTTGCAATGCTGGGATAAATTTTCGTCTTTCTTGGCATTGAAGCACCAAATTATATTTGTTTCATCGAAATCTATACCGCCTTCCGTCTACAGACGTGTTATGGTGCGACAGAATGACACTTTATACAGATTGTTCGATTGTTCGATTGATTGATTGATTGATTGATTGATTGATTGATTGATTGATTGATTGATTGATTGATTGATTGATTGATTGATTGATTGATTGATTGATTGATTGATTGATTGATTGATTGATTACACAAACACTGGGGCTATGAGAGACGCAGTAGTCGAGGGCTACGGATCAGTTTAGACCACCTGGTGCTCTTTCTTTTACGCGTCTCTAAATGCAAGCGCACGAGGATTCATTCACGTCGCACCAATCGGACTGCCACCGCAGCGGCTTGGAATCGAACCCACGACCTCATCCTCGGCCGCTGCTCCCTCGCGGCGGATAATGTTTGAGCTCACACATTCAAAATTCACACACGTACATTTTGTGTCCAGCATTCTGTTTACCTCTGAGTTCACTTACGACGACGTTGACCGTTGTTTGCTCAGTGAACGCATAAGAGACCCTTAAGGTGGTCGCAATTCAGCACCAGACTTTAGATGCAAAGCCCGCAAGGCCATTATATTGACTGTGGGCGGTTTTCGAGCTGCGACTTCTTGTTCAATCGAGAGTAAAGAGTCAAGAGCTCTACTGAATAAAACCATCTATTTCTCTAGATTGAGTGGGCTGAGTTCTTTTTTGTCTCACAGTGTTGCTTTTAAGAAGGCTGTCCAGAGAAAGGCTACCATGAAGAATTTATTTTGTAGTAAGAGGCTACGCAGCGAGTTCTTCTAAGACGTCCCAAGCTTTCGCCGCAACACCTAAACCCTGCCTTATCGTCTTGTTGAAAAATAAAACAAAATAGAAAGCTTCTTTCTCAGTACCTGGCCTTGCTCTTAACGATGGCCCACTGTGAGCGAACGGCCAACCTGCCGTAGGAAACCGACGCTAAGATGGTACGATCCAACAAGGTAAGCTCTCCACACACCGATCACACACAAAAAAAGAAAATGGTGAGGTCTATGTTAGGCATAGAGAGGCACATTCTTTCGAAGCAGTAGGGATCACGGATAACAAAAGCGTGCACAGCGAACCTACTCACACGTTAGCAAAACGCTCTACCAGTTTTCGCGGAAAGCTCTTCCGCGCGCCGAAATGATGGGCTCTGCATCGATCTTGCGGCGAAGGCGGTGGCATCGGGAATCGGCGAGTTTCCTTCCAAGTCAGATCGAAACGACCGCGGATCGTTACGGTTTTACGGTTCCCTTTTCCGCTTGATTAACCACGCGCTTGGTATTGGGGGGGGGGGGGGGGGGGGGGGGGTCCCAGTCAAGTCAAACGAGTCGTCGCCGGGGCAGACGCTGCACGCTCACGGACGTCTGGTTTCTCGGTCTTTTCGAATTTCGTGAAAGCGACGAAGACGGTGCTGACGTCTCATAGTCTTCTTTTTTCTTCTTCTTTACGACCGATTACCGCGAACTACTGCTTTCAATTTAGAAGAAAAACGATGGGACACGGCTTGTGGCCTTCGGTGCTTTAGGATGTCGTATAAAGGCTAGAGGTCAGTTAAAAACCCCCTCCATAAGAATCGCGTTCGGCAAGGCGCACGCGCAGAAGAACGAAATAGGGGAGTAACGCAACTGCGTATCGCCAGTCGATAAGGTACTCGAGGATGGTTAGCTTGTAAGTGGTACCTGAGCACAGAAGTAATTAAACACGTTGTTCTGCTTGATCAGGACGTGCTGATTCAGAAACAGCAAGTGCCCTCCTGTCACCTTAGCCTGCCATTTTTTAATCGTTGAGCAATTCACAGTTCAGAGAAAAATCGGCACAATACAGTTGCCCGCACTTGCGAATACATTTAAATGCACTTATTAGTCAAAGAAGGCATTCCTCGAGGACGCTTCGTTTCTATTTTTTGTCTCGAGTTACTTCTGCATTTATCGGGCGCTTTCGCTTGCTAGTTCACTACATCAATGTCCAACTCGATGCGCTCGTCGTCAACGTCGCAGGCGGTGTATTCGCTATCTCGCCCGAAATCGCTTTTTTTTTTCCTTGGAGAGGCTTCCAATTTTGACAGCAAGTTTTACTTAGTGTTCGCGCCATTTCTTGAAGGCTCTTGTCTGAAGCTTTTTTGTGTGTATCATGCGCCTCCGAAATATCCCCCATCCACGTGCATCCGAACGGTATCTCGAAACCGAAATTAGGGGTGCTGAAAGGCTTGCGCAAAGATGAATAAAATGCGCCCCAGCAGACCCGTACGGCGTTTTCTTTTTTTTTTTTGTAACAACCTTACGCCAAAAAAAAAAAAAAACAGTTCCAGGGAGTTACTGCTCTTGCAAATAATCTAACAGCTGCAACGTCACAATGGCAGAGAAAACGGCAACAAATCTAACAGAAGTTCCTACGAAAGAGAAGTTTGGGCAAATTAGTGCCATCACTTTTTGTTTCTTGTTTTTTTCCGAGCATAACCAAACAGAAGAACGTGCCTCCGTCCTCGCAAATTAGAAGGCATTCCGCAATCGCCTTTCTAAAGAAGGCGCGCTCGGTCCGATCGGTCTCCTCAGAAACGCGCGAGTTCCATCGGATCGCCCATAATCTCGCGGCCGACGAAGCACCAGCTGTTCGTAAAGACTCTCCCACGAGGAATGTCCCTCACGCTCTAAAAGCTTGCTCTGAGCTCCCTGGGGTTCTTCGGGAGCGCTGTCGTTAAAAAAGACAAAAAATTGGGGGGGAGCGCTTCGAATGCTCGTCCTGGACCCACGGCCCGTGCAGCAGGCGACGGTGGGTGGCGTATCATCGACTTGGCGCAAAACGAACCTCGGCCACTTGACCGCTCCCAGCGGGTATATTGATCGTGCGCCGGCGAGGCCGTAGAAGGCGTGCGACTCTCCTCACCCACGCCAACCGCGGCGAACGATCTTGAGGGAATGCCCCGTTTGCTTGCGCTTAAAACGGAAAGGCAGAGTGCGCCCAGCTGTTAAGAGCTAAGCAGCGACGTACTGTGCACGCGGAGACTCAGACCCCCATGGGAGGGGACTGTATACTGAGCAGAGCCGGATGGGAGGCCAGACTTGAGTCGGTGGTCGCTTCGAAGACGCGTCAAACAAGGCGGAGAAACGAAGAGGAAAACAGCGAATCGCCGGATGTTCTTTTTCCTCGACAAAGTTGCAGTGTGCTGAGCATAAAAGGAAAGTTCTGAGAGCGTCAATGGTTGCCGGCTGCGGGAATTTCGTCACACTGTAGGGCTCAGTAAAGTTGGCCTTCTCTATTGTCACGCAGTAGTGACGTTAAAGAACACAGTAGCAGTACTGTGAAAGACAAAACTAGCTTTTATTGGGCAAACCTGTGCCCACAAAACAGGCTACACTTAAAGCGCAACGATAGCGGCGAACACAGTCGGCGATCGTCGAAAATCTGATCAGCGGGTCAAGCGCGTCGGCTTTTATAGAGCAGTCATCGAATGTTCCAGACTAATCGTTGGGACCCGCGTGCCTTCCACATAGTTCTACACCATTCGCGTCAGGCGATGAAATCAGATAACACAAGGTTCGGCGACAACAGACCGCGGATAGAAGCATCGATAACTTTCCAGAAACTTCGGATACATGCAGGCGCGTCCCGCGCTGAGTGATAGCATTTGTTAGGCGGCGAAGCGTGGTCGCCCGATAAAGATAAGCACACGTGTCACTATAGTTGGCCTTCTCTTGAAGTCTTCGAAGAGTTCAAGTAAGCGGATCGAAATAGTTGCTGATCCGATACGGAAACAGCGTGTTCATGAAAGCGTATAATCTAAAGTGCTTAGACACGACTGCCAACGACAGTATCGCTGCTCAGCGAGAGTTACAGATTTTGTACTAATGCGGCATGCACTATATACGCCGATCATGAGCAGCTGGTTTCTTTTCGAAATCCTATCACCTTTGTAAGCGCTACCGCAAAGAGTACACGTATATGATACTTGACCCAAAGTGCCTTCGAGAGACATATCCCGGTCGGTGTGCCGACAAAATGCAGCACTTGTTCTCATTTGTGACTCATGTTTCTTGTTTGAACAGCTTTTCTTTTTTACGCATAAGCGTCACAGGCGAGATCATAAAATCGGTGGTGTTTGCCTGAAGCCGGGAAGCAACCGAACGAGGAAGGCACCTGGGCCTCCGTACTGGCTCCGGTTTGTCACCGAATTTCGTCTGCACATTTAATTAGCACTATGGATAACGACAACGCTGAAATTTGATAATAAAATCTTTAAGCGCCCTTCATACCCTTTAAACTAAAACTCTGAACACAAAGTCTGATACGCACATATCTGAAATTGCGCTGCTGAAATGTTTGCTAATAACTGATAACGAAACAAGTTATGAAGAACCAACCCCGCTTCCTATTCAAGAACACGTTGAGCACCTATTGGGAGATGGTTATTTGCGGCACTATATTGCGCACTGATATGGGGCGTGCGCCCCTTACCACCGTGCCTTATCCGTACGCGGAAGCTAACCGGTACTTCCACCACCACTTCCTCAAGCAACGCGTTCGGAACCCCGTGCACCGCCTGCCACCGCCTCTGACCGCAAACGCTGCGACCAGAGGTGCAGCGTCTCAACGACAGCGTCTCAAAGCTCTAGCTGTCACGAGGGAGGAATGCGAGCACGCTGCCCTTACCACTGTGCACCATGCGGTACTGAACGGTACTACCCTGCCAGCGGTGCCACCATACTGTCCCACTCCGGGATTACGCGCGGTAGCGCGGGCTTTACATTGAAAGCTATCTGCTTTGGGGGCATATTCTGGGTGGACCGACGGCTCGTAGCTTTGCGTGCGCTGTGTTCTCACCGCACAGTTTGCGTTGAAGCGACGGACAGCACGAATGTCACTTCGCTCGCTGCTGCTGCCGCGATTCCTCACGCCAGCGTTTTGACAGGGAGCGTCCGCAGTCATCGAGTGTGAAGTGTCCATGTTTGCCTGTGCGCGCTGACACAACCAGGTAATTAAGATAGTAAGCGAATGTTTACAACGGGTCCTTCTACTCCGGCGGCTGTTGCGTATGGTGAGGCCGCGCGAGTCCTTTGCTGAATACGATTTACGATGTGGACAGTGTAGGCGTCTACGCGCACCGAAGGCTGATAGCATCGTGTGCGCTATAGCACCTAAAGGCTTGCGCGTTTCGCGCATTCACGAAATGAAACGTCATAATTTTTTTGAATTCCATATGAGGAAGGCAAGAGGAAACTCTCATGGCAATGTAGGGAACACGCTGCCCCTGTGTCCGGGCCAGCAAGATCCAGCCTGGCCATAGTACCCCTCACGGCTCCACTTCAGCAACGCTGTCACTGCCGCTGTAAATCTGACACGGTTCCTGGCGATCATTTATCACTCTGCCCTCTCTTTTCCCCCCGAGACTTTCCATAGCATGAAAAAAGATAAGAAAGCAAATGTAGGCAATCTAGGGAGTCTTCATAGCCACGTCTACGGCCTCAACAGCGTATGAGCGAGCTTGTGCATGAAGGCTCCCCCATGCTAACCTACCTGGAACGCCGTCTACCTTATCAAATGCTCGAAGTATCGAATTCAAAGAAAGGGTGTATGCTCAATTTATTTACTATATGGCCTGGCGTTCCTGGAGGCAAGCTTCTTCGCAGTAACATTCTGGTCGTTTGTTTCTCTATATGCTAGTGATGTCGTTTATCGTATACTCGAAAAGGCGACGAAGGGCGAGGTACTGTAAAAGAGCACATTTCGTTGACCATTAGAAATGTGAGCATAGCATCTTGTGCAGTATTACGAAGAACAGCGTTTATAGTCGCACGGCACGCCGAAATTCTCCGCTTGCGGGTGACGGGTGACGTTAAAATTTACGGGTGACGTTAACAAGCGGCTTCGCCATGTGATTCATTCTTTCCGCAGACTATACACGATTGGAACGCTTTAAACGTGAGCTCTGTTAATAGTTCATCACTAAGTGTTTTTATCGCGCTTGTTGAAAACAATCTACTTACATTTCAGTAATTATTTTGTTTATTGTCAGTATCGCTTTGTTACTACGTTTGTTTTGCATTTTGTGGTATATTTATGCTGTCAAGCCCAAATCTTGCAGCGTAAACCTCATTGTATATTTTTTACTCCTGCTGATGTATAAGTTTATTCAATGTAATAATGTGCATTTCTAAACCGTTTATCATTGTCATGTTTGTATGTATCAGTGCACTTTTTTGATTGCCCTTTCTGTTACGATCCCTGAAGGGATTGACAGTATTGCATAAATAAATAAATAAAATAAAATAAATACGCACACACAGAGAATAAAGAAAAATAAATACAGAACGTTACCAATTGACGAAAACTATAAAAGATTGTCATGATAGGAAGCCCTGCACATTCGTTCCTGTCTTGTTTTCTTTACTGCAAATAAAGGAAATCGACAAAGAAGGCACCTTCGCTCGCTTTCGCTGGCAGAAAAACATCCTCGGGGTGGAACTCAGCGCCGCTTAAAAGATTTCAGCTTTACGCAGCTCACGGCATAAGCGATGAGGAAAGACGGGAGTTAATTTACGGGTCCTCTTCAGGCGCTGGTGCGCTTTTACCCTATCCGTGGATAAGTTCGAAACGGTCACGGCAGCGCCACCAAAAATATTAGATAATAGATATTCCTCGCTGATTCCACACGGTGGCACTTGAACACGTTCGTGTGCTTCTCTATAATGACTGCCGTGCTCTATGCCGTCGAGCAGAGGAGGGCGCTTGACGAAGTTCTTTCAAGCTCTTATGCACGTCACTTCTCGGAGATCAAAGCACGTATGGGAGGTCCCCGATTCAAGTGGCTTGCTAATTTTTTAGTCTCGGGGATCCAATATGCGGCACAACACAGGCGTTGTGGAATCGATACCTCTCTAAATGTCGTCGTTGGGTGCTGAGGCTAGCGGTGCCGGATGTCGCAGAGGAGCTTGTCATCCAACCATCTAATTATACATATCAATAAATTATATTCCCCAGTTATACAGAAATCGATGCAAACGCCCAATCAATTTGCAGTGCAGTGGTTATAGAACAGCCAACTATGCAACAGATGTGCACGTAGAAAACAACTAATGTAATACGCAAGCAAAGTGCTTACGTAGAAAATGGGACGTTTAACACAACATAAATGCACCCAAAAAGTTCTAGTGTCAAATGGATATACGCCAGGAGACTTGGTCGAGCAACATGCCTTTATACATGGTTTTCGAAGTCTGTATTGAAAGGTTTCTCGTCGTATGGGACTTCAACGCCATAGCGGGGAAGGACTTGCAATATTACATAAGCGCAATATGGTAATTCACAAACGTACAGCTGCGCGCACTGATATTTCCTCAACCTTGAACGCGCGGCCGTGGCGATGTAATGTACTAACGCGAGCGGAAAAGGGAGGTAACGAAATAATAAGTTCCAATTTACGGCACATCCACAATTCGATACGACCTCGTTAATAGGAATGAGTGTTTGAAACCGAATCGAGCTTAGTCGTACGATTAGAACTGAATCATGCAATACGAAGTCTTTCTTTCCGCGTTTTGTATCCCTGTACATTAATGATTGAAGGTGGTTTATTGATATTACCTTTGAAACAGGGCGGCGACAATTAGTAACCTAGCCTGCTTGAATTAATCAGGTATGCAATACATGCTTTTCATTCTAGCATTTTTCTATGCATCTCCTTAATCCTTTTCGTGTTCCTCAAAACTTCTCTATCTACCTTGTACCGCTACCTACGCCTGTAACCGATCTGGTCCCCGCTGTTTGTCTACCAACACTCTAAACATCTCTTGCTTATCTCGACTGCTGACCGGTTGGTGCTTCCGTCCACTTTAAATCCAAGTGCTTCTGGGAGGATTACATTACCAACTGGTATCATTGGGTGAACCCCTTCGCATTAAATTAGGATGGGCTGAGTGGTCTCCGGATTTTTGCTGCATTACATACATGCCTCGTCATGTTGCGAGTATTTGCTCCGTATTTGGAGTATTCATTCATGGAGTATAGGATCGCCCTTTTAGGAATCCCATAGCCGTCAGGAATAAGAAGGCGTTATGTGAAAGGACACGTGCCACTTCGAGAATAATTTCAAGCAGCTGATGGAATGATCATGTAACACGCTGTCATAGAAAAATAGTGCGAAAGAAAAGTAGTAGAAAGATGTGGCAGCGTGTTAAATCCGGCAACACATTCTCCTGTCACCTGCTGCTTCCACGGGTTTCCGTGGCGACTGTCTCATAGGGGATCCTACTACTTTCGCCAACTGCATGTATCAAGTGATATTCAAGTCCTCCATCACCACCAACCAAATTTTATGCCCACCGCGCGACGAGGGCTCCTCCCCGCGATTTCCAATTCTCTGGTGTGAACATGTTAAGTTCAAATCCTAGTCCATGCCACTCTATTTTTTTCAGGCTTGGAGTAGCGCCTGAAACCAGAAAAAAAAAGAATGCCGAGAACCAACACGGCTGTAATAGTACATGGGCAAGAAAATTAGAAACACCGATTAAGCTTCAACAAAGACACTCTCTCTTCAAAACAGGAATTGGCCTCCATGATGCAGCATTTCACCCATATCTCCATCACGATTCTTTCAAATTTCCAAACTTTTACGTAATTTTAACCTGAGTGCGGCAATCTACACAGCAGAGTGAAACAGAGTAGCACAATAAGAGTGCTGCCTGCCTCTCCATACATTGAAACACGGTGCGAAATCTCATCTGTAATCGTATCAGTTTTACGTATGTTCCGGAACAGTTTACTTTCAAACGAGTACACAGAAATTACATTGCAAAAGGAGTAAATAAAGGCAACACTGCTCAAACTATACGCAGATGCAACACATAATGCGTACTCTGCACAATGACGATCACTTGGCCTCAGCGCGCATGAATCGATTAGGAACGGTAACGACTAGAGACTAGTTACGATACGCACATGAATGCTAAGGCAAAGAAAAATGGCAGGGTTTTCCCAAAGGGTGAAGCAGTGACAACGATAGCATAGGTTATCCTCGCACTGGGACACGTTAGTTTGAGGCACCTGGGATTCAGTCACAAGGATGTTGGATCCGCGGTCCAGGAGTTTCTTATCCAGTTTCTGGAGTTTCTTATAGAGTTTAGTATTGAATTTCCCTATTCCAAGCTTTGTTGCATGTTCACAGATGGCATGGGAAGCCAGCGTATCCTCTACTCATGGAAACGTATTCGGCGTGGCTCCGTGGTATGATACCTGGTTCGTGCGTATTAAGTAATAAGTTAGAATCCCCGACTTCAAGGCTTTAAGTTCTTGCTTTTTCATTGATTTTTTGCCTTTGAGAAAAATATGTATTGTCGTCTGCGAAACCTATGTCGCCTTTTTTTCAATAAACGTATTTACAGACAACAGGACGTCAGAATGCGGGCGTGGGACTACAGCACGGTAGAGTACAGGACGTAAGACTACAGAACGTTACAGCATACAGGACGTTCGACGACAGGCCATAGATGTCGCCAACAGAAATTTTCTTTCACAGTTTTTCGAATGGGCAGCTTCAAGTTACCGAAGTAGGGGAAGACGTTCCTGCAACAACAACAAAAAATAATAGAACAAAGAAACAAGAGAAACTCAAAAACACAGACTGCGATTACAATACCAATACAGCACGGGGCACTAATGGAGCAATAATAAACAATACCCTAAAAATACCCTTCCAAGTAAGACAGGCTAGGACGCCCACCCCCACGCCTTCTTTCGGTAGCGCGGTCAGAGCCATCACTTCGCCAGGAAATAGGAAATTACCCCGTCGAATAAAGAGCCATACATCCAAGAACACATTTGCCCTTGCCGATCAAGACCAATCAGAGAGACCCTATAACACCGACAGAGAATGATAGAAGAAAGTGGGAAGGGGAGCGGGGAGAGGCCTGCACTCTTCCAAAGGCCTGGCGTATATGAAGGAATAGCCCTTTAACAACATAAAAAGCCAAAGTGATTGGTGGCCTTGGTCGGCTGTCCAAGATTGCTCACGACCTAAGCTTTCTTCGTGGGAATAAAGGATGCAAAACAGAAAATATAAAGGGGCAGAGGGCGCAAGAAGTGACTGGCAGTTGGTCACATTTAGTGCCGAGCTAGGGATAAAAATGATGGGGCTGGACCATCCATGGGTGGCGCACGGGGAGTCGTATGAACCTACATGTTAAAAAAGACTGGCTGATAATATAGGATGAGTTCAGAGAGAAGTGGACTTGGAAATGGCATGTCGTGCGTGAAACTTAAAGGTAAAAGGGCATTCCTTGGAATATGAGGGTGGGCCCTGCGAACAAAGCGGTGACGTCAAGAGGATAGAGCTGGAAAACGTGAGTCGAGGGGAGAGTCGTAAAAAGTTTCGAGATTTTCAGAGACACTAACAAGCAACACTAAATGAATTATGCCCACTAGGGTGTAGGTGTGTTCGATTGTTTGTGCGTTTGTGCGTTTGCCCTGTGTCAATGCCTCATGTTTCTTCGAGAACGTTAACTGATGGGAAATAGTTGATCACTAGATAAAAGTTGGGACGAACACTCCCGATTTTTATGTCCCTCCAGAGCAAGAGTATACGGTAACACGTGTGGCAAGTGCGGACATTTTTTTCTTTTTTCTGTAACTTCCCGTCACTTTATGAGCTGCTTAACCCCGCCATCGCAGTATGTATGACGTCACGGACTGCACTGTGTATTCTAGTATTTAGGCAGCACTGGCATTGGACAAGTTCTCGTGAGACTTGATCGAAGGCCAATGAGCTTAAAGAATGTTGATGGGCCGATAAGCAACAAATATTCATTAAAAAAACATAGGCTTGCTGTTTTCAAATAGCTTTTGGAAGTCACTCATATTGTGGAGAGCTACTAAGATATCAAAAGGCATGAGAGCTTTGTGTGGTGAAAATAAAGACTACGTATATGCGATGCATGTATGTATATACTGTATATAGAACAACATGTCTTGGGCTAGTTGGATTATACTTGATGAAGCCACTGAAGCACAAAAAAATAAGAAAACAAAAACGAGCAGCAAGAACACCGGACCAGACAGCAGTAGCGCCCATGTTGTTCAGTCTTGCATTATTACTGTTCTTTTTCTTTTTATTCCTTTTTTGTGCGCCAGAATGGCTGTGTAAAGTCTATAATACACTCTTATAAAACGGTTAATTTTCTCTACAAGTTTTGGGGTTTATATCTGTCCCCAAACAGTAATTCTCATATGTCTTACTTGCGATCAATTTCTTGAAAACTTGGCCAACGCAACTTTCTTGTCAAAAATTATTTGCCACTCTGACAACGCGCACACCGTTTGTGACCTGGAAGTGCACAGTGTTAGAAAAAGGATACAGGAAAGGCATGCCATACAGATGACGAATATTGTTGTGAGACTTTTCTTTTCTAGTGCGACATTCTGCGATCCTATATTGCGCTTGTCGTGCTTGCAACATTGACATTGTATCATCTTATCGTGCACTTTACTCTCTTGTGACTCGTTTTTTTTGTGTGTATCACGTACTGTATATGTAACTTTTGTGACACTCATAATGATCCCTTTTACATTATATCACTTTGAAATGCATGTTTGTTAAGGCGTCCGCGAATATTCGAAGCTTACGAGTAACAAATCGAGTAGTGTTCTCTTCGATTTCGTCTTCGAATCGCATAGTCACTATGTGTAAATGCGAATATTTTGCTAATACTTTTCCAATATTTTAAAACGTCTACTGCGCCGAATTAAACACAAAATTGGAGCGACAACACGGTAAACCTTCAGTCCCGCCGGCATAGTGATAACATAAAACATGAGAAATTGCGTAGTGGAGCAGGCTACGTTGCTTAGGTAACCATACATTACAGGCTACGCAGCGATCATTCTCACTTTCTGAAGATTCATGCGCATGCGCAGAAACTGCGCGTTTGTTCCTAATGCTACATATGTGCTTTTAAGAAACCACGCTGCATAACGGACTATGTAACGACAGAAACGTTATAACTTTAATACTACTAGCATGTGAATGTTGTTTTACAGCAACTGTGATAACGGCTCTTCCTTATTAGAAAACCACTCGGAAACGGATCGATTTCATTCGCTTTTGGTGCAATCCGTTCCGTATTTGATTCGGTCTCAAAAAATCACTATTCGCACACCCCTACCTTTTTTACCTTCGTGGTAGTGGGTGATGAATTTCCATATTGCCCATGTAAAAGGGGTAGCCGGTACCATCTATCCATGTCAATTAACGTATCCTTATACATCGATGTCAACAATGCTTCAGCGGAGAGGTAGCGGTAAATACGAGAGAAATGCCTTAGCGTGACGTAGCACCTCTTTGAGGTCCTGGATCTGCGATATTAACCGCGTTCACCACATCACGTGGTGCTGTTCAGGAGCTTACTCGACACGTGGCCTGCCTTTTTGAGGACGGACGGACGGACGGACGCGCGCACGCGCGCACGCACACACACACACACACACACGCACACACACACATACACACACACGCACACACGCACACACACACACGCACACACACACACACACGTGCACGCACACGCACACACACACACGCGCGCGCACGCACACACACACACACACACACACACACACGCACACGCACACGCACACGCACACGCACACGCACACGCGCACACGCACACGCACACGCACACGCACACGCACACACAAGACGAAGGGTTTTGCGCCAGTCACGAAGGTACAACATTTAACAAAGGAAGAAAGACGAACGTTATGGCATATATTTTTACTGACGTTTCGGCCGGAGCACCGGCCTTCGTCGGAGTGAAGTGATTTCAATGTGGAGAAGTTGTGCAGAAGTTTCCTTTTTCTTCGTGCTCGGGGTAATGGCGAAGCTAGGCCCTAAGGACTACACAAATTGTCGTTGCGTGTCGCCGGTGACGACGACGGTCGCCGTCAACGTAACAGAATGGACGGATAGATGGGACGGACGGACAAGGGGAAGGAAATTTCGAACGCTTAGCTGTGTCCAAGTAATAAACTCCCACACTCTCTTCCGCGTCAGTTTAAACTGTGTTAAAAGAAAAGCATAAACCGCTCATTTACAACAGCAGAACAAGGCAAACATACGCCACCAAGTCTAAAGTTTGACTTTTACTTTCTGCTTTTGTCTTCCTGGTTTTGGGCATATGCGGAAAAGCAGCGCGTCAAAAGCTGCGCTTATTCCCAGTATCTCTTCCAAGAAACCGCATATTGAGTCTGTATGTGTACTGTATAGGCGCTACTGTGTTGCCTCTCGCCCCCATCCCCCTCTTATGTAATGCCCCCGGCCTTTGAAGGTGAAATAAACGAAATTAAATGAAAAGCACTGTCAAACGCCGCCGGAATACCTCGCGAAGTAACAAGTGCGCCGAAGCTCCACCCCTGTAGCTTTGACTTCATTGCGATACAGAAGGTTGCCCGCGACTAGTCCGCGAGTCAAGCGTCAGCACCGATGTCGTCGACACGTCATACATCATTCAGCGTCATCGCTCAACTTGGCCGCAGAGCGTTCGCTACGCCAACCTTCGCGTCACGCATTTCGCTGCCGCTGAGCTTTATCCTTCCGAAGCAGATTCGCTGCAGCAGCAGCACCTACACGACTACACAGCGGGGAAAATGTTTACGCGCAGAATCTTGGGGCACACGGGCGGTAGGGGCTGGGTAATGCTTCCGCTGGCTGCCTCGCTTCATCCCCGAAAGAGCCGATTCAGGTCGGCACGTAAGCTCTGTCGGGCCTGGCAAGCGAAATCATTCCTAGTTTCAGAGCCGAGAATAGACGCCGACCGACCAAGGTCAGCGCGAACAACGACAGTTATATTCACTGTGAACAGCTACACTGATTAAGGTCTTGCAGTCCTCTAGAATTTACTGAGTTTGCGTATCTCTTTGGTTACAAGTTACTTTTTTTTGTCTCTCACGAATGATTCCCGGAATTCATTTTTTCTTCTATCCTTACCACTTAATTTCCAATGACCTTGCTTTTTCTGCTCCACCGTATCTCCATCTCAATCATCTCGAGCTGCCATTTGGCTAGGCTAACTTCTGCAGTTGTCATCAAAACGTTTGTCTCCGTACCGCCTTTACTCGTCTCATGACCTCTTTCTCTTTTTTTCTTTCTTGTATTTTGAGGAGTCGGAGGTGCTGTGTTAGCGTCGTTTGAACATTTGAAACGCCTTCACCACCTCTGAAGAAATAAATAATTTGATGCAGGATTTCGTAATAATCAATGGTGTAGGGCTGCATTAACACGCGCCCTTGATTGCTGAATTAATTAAATTTAGTTACCTTCATCTGAAACGAGGACAGAAACACTAAGTATGCCAACATCAACGTTTAACGAAACACTGTCATGCAAAGTGATATTTTTACCAGTTATCTTTCCATAATTTTTAACAACTTTGGCACGTATTGAAATGCAATGTAAGTTATATCATATTTACATAAGTATGTTGAAAAAAGGTTCATCGCTTAACCTACTCGCTAGATTTGGGATCCTTTGGAAGATGCCGCTCCATTTTATATCAGCTTGGTTTCGGAGGGGGGGGGGGGGGGAGGGGGGGCTCCCCTTTTATGCCTATTAGCTATAATAGAAATTATTATATGGCGAAATTTCCAGTGGACACTTTATACACGTAGGGGCCCCCTCAGGCAGCAAACGAATCCGAGGTTTCAAAAAAGACAGAGCATTAGTCAACCTAGAGTAGACATTCGAGTGAAGAATGCAAATGATTATAAGAAATGGCGGTGATTTTGAGCGCTTTAGTGCAGAACAATATTTATTGACGTGCATCGTCTTTATATGCGTGTCACAGATGAGAGATTTTCGAGAATATAAACCTGAAGAGTGATTAGAAAAAAAAATTACCGACGATTACGTTACTTCCTAATGCGAAATTTGAGCGCAGCAAATAAGCTGTTTCACCTTTTCGATAGATTGAGGCAAAGAAATCGAGCAACACATGTATGCGCTATCACAGATTTTTTTTTTTTTTTTTCACACGTATTCCTTTAACAAAGACTCCACTAACAGTTCTTGACAGTCATGAAGGAAGCTTTGTGGTCGGAGAAATAGACTGATATATGTTCGACTTGGTACACCAATGCTTGATTCTCAAATACGAGATCTATACAAGTGCCTCGCGAGGTTGTCACAGCCGTGGGACGCGTTACGAGCGAGAGGAACGGGATGTTCTCACGCATAAGTGTTAGGAAATTGCTGTTTGTCTTTATGTCAAGCCGCCACCGATCTGGCTCTCTGATTGCCACCGCACAGGGCGAACGGCAGCGGCAATTTCGGCTCGGGTGGTGCACATATACAGATCCGCCGCCACCGATCTGGCTCTCTGATTGCCACCGCACAGGGGTTGCATTGGAGGAGGAGCGAAGAAAGGAATTAAGTTCGAGCCGGCGCTTTCACAACCGGAGACTCGCAGGAAGAGGGGGGAGGGGGGCGGCGTGTACACCCAGCGGCAAACGATGGGGGCAGAAGCGCGCGCAGCAAGCAGACAACACGATAAAGGGAGGAGGGAAGAGATAGCAGCGACTGACTGATGCCGCTGACGCCGATAGTGAGTCAATCCCAGCTGCGGAGTTGGTTTCAGGGACAACGCCGCCGATGCCGACACAAACAATATGATACCCTCGCTTCCGCAGCGCTAAGAACCAGGTCTAGCCGTGGGAAGGTGGTCACGTATTCGTCGACGTGCCGGGGCCTACGTGAAATAACCGGCGCGTCGGCAACTGAAGAGCACCCTATCCGCCACACAAGAACAGGGGGGGGGGGGGGGACCCTTTCCTCCTCTTTCTGCATGGCGGCGACGGTGTTCTATGCAGTCACGTTATCTTGACTCTCTAGCGGCGTCAGCGGCATCCAGCGGTATCAGTCGGTCGCTGCTAGCGCTGGGGGGATGAAAGGGGGGCGGAGCTGGTTACGAGGCCGACGACAACGCCGACGACGACGCGAAACCCAGGAACGGACGCCAAAGAGCTGCGCTCTAAAAAAAATACTCCAATCTTTCGCATTACGTTGCACCTGCCTCCCTTAGCTTATCACCGGGTTGCTAAGCTCTCGTTCCCTCGGAAAGCACGTTCGTAATCCGCTGTCATTGTTTACGAAATGAAAGAAAAAATTATCTCCAAAGTAGGCTACCTCAGAAGTTATTCTCTTTCATCTCGATGAGGAAGTAGGTGGCCAAGAAAGCAAGAAACAGAAGATAGTAATATCGCCTTTCCCCGGCAGCCTATGCATTTCGCTCTGATTGTCGCATTTTTCCGAGTGACGATGATGTCATTATTTTTCAGTGCTCCCAATTTTGAATGCTTCGCTAGGGCCCCAAGTCTCTCTTCTACGGCTGCGTGAAACAAAAATGAAAGAAACATAAGCAGCATGTCGATAACTATTGCACGGCTTATATCGGAGGGGGAACGCTTCTGCCCGGAGCTGCGCGCTTTGATTCAAGCTTAGAGAGCATATTCAGCGAATAACGAATTGGAACTATCCTTCAACCTTTCTGGTACAGCGATTCCTTTACGAACCGTAGCGCTTGAGAAATCTTTATGAGAAATAGAAAAGAGTCACGGCGGAAGCACTCTGAGAAATCAGAATTCCGACAGCTCTGTATTTACATAATTTATGCAGACATATAGTGCAGCAGATCACTCATTCTCTCTGAGAGACAAAGAGAGAGAGAGAGAGAAAGGAAACAGAGAAGGCAAGGACGTTAATCGGAAAAGAGTGTGGTTGCCTACATTAAGCTGAGGGAAGGAAAAATATAAATAGAAAGATGAGAGGGACAAGAGTGAAAGACGAAGTTAATTTGGGAAAGAGCGCGGAGTGACAAGAGCAGACAAAGGTGGTCTTATAAGTCATGGCCCACACAGACAAAGGTGGCTCCACCCGTTTTCAAAAACAAAACAATAAAATAAACAAAATGGCTGTTTCGAGCGAAGGGCGAATCATTGGCAGTGATAGCAAGGTTTAACTTTGGGCTTCAGTTCATTAGACTATGTTTTAACCCCACGCGAATACGACATGTTGACGCGACGCTTCTACTAATGCAGCTCCTGCTGCGTAGAAGGAACAGGGCCCCGGCAGCTAGCAGGCGTCTCACGATGCTGAAGCAATCAGGAGCGTCGTCAGTGACCTTGCTAGTGAAGCAGCGTTTCCCTGGACGCTCCGCGTCTGCTCCAGCCCCACGAAACACAGGCATGAACTGCACGTTGTGAAAAGGGACCTGTTGAGCAGCGGTTACCCTACACAACTGCTCAGAACAAAGTAAGGCAATTCAGCTAAACCCAGACCTGAAGCGGCGAAAGAAAAAGCGATGCGCGTGGCGGTACCGTTCTCTGCGGGAACAAGCGAAGACCTCGCAGGATTTAAGAGACTTGGATGGGCTAGTTGGTTGCTGGTTTGATGAAACGGGTTATAACGGCGCCTTTAGCACCGCGTCACTTAATTTGTCAAGAAGAGATATATTTGCACAAAATGTTTCTAAGTACACGCGCATGAAGAGCATGAATTGTCGTTACAGCGGGTTTTACAAACGTGTAATTAATATTTCGCCAAAGAAGACATTTAGCAGTGATGTGTGACATGATGATCTTGTGTTGTAATTGCTCTGTCAATGCGCGCTGTGGCTCTGTGTTATTGTTTTTTTTTTCAATGCTTCCGCGCAGCAACGGCTGCTTGCGTAACTTTTCCGCGGTAAAACTCAGTTCAAGTTCAGCGATTGTCCTGCCTGGATTCTTCCCATGTCCCGTCCTCAAACGCGTCGTCATAACCATGTTCAATTTCTCCTTGCAAGAATTTTCAATCGCGACGGTATTAAAATTGCCCACGTGCTTTCCCGAAAACATTACCGACAGCCGGTTTGCGTAAAAGATCATTTGGAGCGCACAGGCAGCAAGATACTCTGTGACGAGTGTGACCTGCCGTACATCGGCTCAAGCGCTTTTTAAGCAACGTTAGAAGCAACACAAGAATGATGCCGCCAAGGGCCACAATGCCGCAATCGCCTCAGCGGAACATCACGAACTAACCAGACACAACATTGACTGGCACTCTGCAGTCGTCATTGCAAAGAGAGAAGTGGTTCTTGCGGGGAAAGGACGAAAGGCTAGCACTACCTTCTGCAAACCATGCGGGCGCACGGCTCAGCGCCAGCAGGGGAGGGGGAGCTGGAAGTAAAGGAGAGAGAGGGTAGGAGGGATAAAGGTAGAGGGTCGTTCTAGCAGCCTCAGAGCAGCCCGGCCGGGAGGGCCCAATGGGTTCGGCCGGAAGAGTAGGCTGGTGATAGACCGTATAGGAGGTGGCCCAGCAGAAGCGAAGTTGTGGCGGATCAGGAAGCCCGAGGTGGTGGGATGGCCGTTAGGCTATCTCGGCTATCTCGTCTTTGTAGAAATTTACTATAGTCTCGCCGAGAGCCCCGACGAGTCGAGGTACTCGACGACCGTTAGGAAGGCTGGTAGCTGATTACGACAGCCCGTTTGCTTTTAGAATCATACTACATTCAATCAGATGAGCACACGATAAACAGGACGGAGGGCAATCTTCCCGAAACATACACCCACACACTGCGCCACCTCACCTATAGATGGTCGCGCGCCCATGCTTGCTTCTTCATTGTGATCAAGGAACCCGTACGGGGCCCGAAACGTCACGTTGCTCTTTTTCTTTCGTCCTTGACCAGTGCACATTTTTTGCATCACTACGTTCCCTCTCTAGACAAGCTTTCGTGAAACACTTGACCGAAATTGCCCTTGCAGCAAGCGACATTGACACAAGAGTAAATACTCAGCTTGCCAGTTGAGGCAATCGGAGTAAATGTGCATTACTGGCCGCTTCACTGGTTCTATCTTATATAGTCGCTTCGGAAACAAAGAGAGCCGGAGCTCCACTGCGTGAACCCACATGCCTATAAGATCGAAAACGGATGGAGTGCTCGTGGTGCTCTTCTCGCCCGTTTCTTCATTCCTTTTGCAAACCTTTTGTGCCACGATCTCCGGCAGCTATACATCGGCTAGCCCAGAATTGTACATTGCGTAAAAAGCACATACCCAATAGAGGGTGCGCCGAGAATAAGGTTGTTGATAGCAAAGGACGCCGAAAGCACTAAACATTGTAATGTCGAAGCGACAACACCACGTAGCTTGCGCAGAAGCTCACAGCTGCCGAGGGCCCTATGTAGTAGTAATGCAGATTTACAGAGAAAATGAAATCACTCGTAGCTCGCAGGTGATACTGCGTCGTTTCACTCGTCACATCAGTTCTAGTAGACTTTTTGGCCTCAGAGCCCTGTTAGAAGACCCCATTCGAAGGCCCCATTTGAAGGCCCCATTCGAGGGCCCCATTCGAGGGCCCCATTCGAGGGCCCCATTTGAGGGCCTTATTTGGGGGCCTCATTTGAGGGCCCCATTTGAGGGCCCCATTTGAGGGCCCCATTTAAGGGCCACATTTAAGGGCCCCTTGCGAGTCTTTCAAAACGAGTCTTGGAGCCTAAAGGATGAAGAGTTTAACACAGCAACTGCCTCCTCACCTGCAACCTAAATATTAATTTGCACAAAACTAATATAAAAATAGTGTAAAAGAACTTCAAAGTTGAAGTTCTTCTCAAATGCCACGCGACGAAGAAATGACTGTTTCACGCAAAACAAACAAAAATAAACATGATTCACCTACTTTATCTGAATTAAATATGTTAAATATATAAAATTATCAAATATAATTCGAGAGTAAAATGTTAAAGCACCGCAAAAGAGAAGAACGATCAGTATAAGTCGTTGTAAAAATATCTGCGAGTGAAATGTCGCATAAAGTTATGTATTTCCATTAAATACTTATAGCATATCTAAACTGTGAGTGTTGAAGCCTGTTGATTATCAGTCAATCACAAAAGCTTACGGACCACGTGATCTCAGGAAAGCGTCAATTTCCTAGGAGCCTGTAAAAGTAGTCAGTAAAACCAAACATCGCAATGTTGTACACATTACTGGTAGAGGCTGTAAATGCATATACTAGGCTGCGTTTTAAGGTGGCGCAGATATTCAGATTTTTCTCAGATCTCTTGTTCCGTAAAATATTGTGGTTGACTGTGCGTCGCTCGAATTCCACAACAAGCAATACCATGCGATACGAAAAGGTAGTTGTGTGCACCAAAAGAAAAATGATCAGAAGATATCCAATCCACATCATTATTTCCGTTCGATCACACAGTTTTCATAAGTGTTCAAGTGTTACATTACACAGTCTTCGTTTTAATTCTTACTTTATATTATAAGTCTTCTTACGACCACTTCTTCGACCCTAACAAACAGCCCCATTCCGCCGAGTTCTTGTTCGGTTCCCCGTACTGGCTGAGCACAATTATTCGAGGAAGAAGCAGGCAACCAAAACAAATCGAATTCCAGTGCTGGGTATGAGCCAGTAATTGGGCACAAGAAAGAGATGCTGCACTTCGCTGGGAGATGCTGCTGCTGTCACAGTAAATAAATTCCGGGCTGGGGGAATCGCTTCAGTATGCTGTCTTTTTTGCTTTACTGTGTGTGACGCCGCCAAACCATTCATGCATATTGTGTTTGGCGACAGTATTGCTTTACCGATCGCATGATCGTGCTATGTTTGCAGCCAACAGCACGCCATATAATTCAGCCTCAGGCCGCTAAAGGCCTTATCGGGGGCCGCATACTGCCCGCGGGCCGCATGTTGTGCAGTCCTGGTCCAAAGCGAACGATTTGAATCTGAATGCAAGCGTGAGTCGCTGGCGGAGTCGATAAGAATTTACACGAATAAAGTCTGCTCACGCCACTACAAAGGAGGACGACGACGCCTGCGGTCATATCCAATGCAGATAAGCCAGTTTTCTTCGCAGCACCGTTGATGTAAAACAAGCAAAAAAAAGGGGGGGGGGGGTGAATTCCACCGTCTTCGGAATCGGGCAAGGTTTCTCCAAATATTAAGAGCCAAATGAGCACGCAAAACGTCGACGGAGCATTCTTGGGGCAACGCGCTTTCGAAGGGCGACAATCGTTGGTCGATACACGTGCATCCAAGATCTGGAAAAAGAGACCGAAAGTATTAAAGAACGACAGAAAGAAGGAAAGTGAGAAAGATAGAAACAAGGAATAATGAATAAAAGAAAGAATGAACGACAAAACAGAGAATGAATGGCCGGACAAAAGAAAGAAAGAAAGAAAGAAAGAAAGAAGGAAATGGCGATCCTGCTTGGTAGAAGGGAAAGGTGGAGAAAGCGATGACGCCGAAGGTCGATTCCGCGCGCAGGCGGTGATACGTTTTCATTATTGACCCGAAAGACAAACCGGGCCTGCGACCAGCGCTCATGTGTCTTCCGACGGAGGAGCCCCCCTCCCAAAGCGGACGAAGGAAGCGCAGAAGTTTGCGCGCACTCATCGTTTTTGCGGTACATCGTCCCCGAAGGGCATCGGAAAGAACAAAGCGCCGGAAGCCATCAAGGAGTGCATCTATCCCAATCGGAATAGATTCCTGTTGCTGCAGCGTTCCCCGCTGACCTTCGGCCATATACGGCGGCAGTTTACGGGAGAGTAATGGCTATGGGTCCTGGCGGTGGGAGACAAAAGAACCCGTAAGCAACGGCGACATGTTCTGGCTGATGGTTATGGCCTCCCTGCAACAGCGGAGCAAGAGACACGCCTCCGCGGGTGCAACAAGCTTTGAGCTTCGGAATACTGCGAACACGATCGGGCACTTGGGAACACACAACAGCACTTCGTTTCAATTTTTCACGTGTTGAGTTCATCCCAACTGTCCTCAAGGTGAAGGTTGGGTAGCGTCAATAATAGCATGCGTTCTCTAATAGCAGTAAAACTTTGGTTCGGGCTGCTTGGCTCCAATAACGCGACCTTCCTGTGTAAGTGTCTCTTCTTTGTCCGTGTTCCTGCGCGCAGTCGTACCTGTAGACTAATCTAATAACGTACCTATCTCTCCCGATAGATTCCGTAATGGTACCGACCATGTTGCGATAAGTACTCCCAGAGGAGTCCAATGTTCTTCCGTCTAGTGTGTGGGATGCACTTGCTAAAATTAACATTCCTGCAGCTAGCAATGCTAAAATCCCTGTTGCGCCATTTTTCTAAAGCTTGAAAAGGTTAGCTCGAGAAAAAAATTCGGGCAACCAGCGCTAATTAAAGCTGACCAGTGCTCACCAGAGAAATACACATACAAACGTGGACCTCAAAATAGGCGAGGCAAGAGGAGCTTGTAAAACAGATTTGGAAAGTGAAACCAGTATATGGACACTATAAGAGCCGCGTATCATCTAGCACGTAATCAATCATCTCCCCAAAAACAATGCACTTGAGAAAAAAAAAAGGCATTCATTCGATGCCTCAGTTTACATTCAAGATTCGAGGTCATGCCATGGTGTTCGCTCAGTTCCTATAGCATGTATGTACATTAGTAGCACACGGATGTAGAACATGTGGTGCGACACCGATTCTCTAGCGAAATGGCCGTGACTGACACTGAAACAACCTCGTGAAAACAGCAGTGGTGGCAGCTTCGTACTATCTGCTAATGCCCGCGAACTGCGCCACCCTTGGAGACAAGAGCCACTGGCTGGATAATGGAACAACGTCCATATGGTTTCTCCTTAGAAACCGTCACCCGAAGATACTAGGCAAACATACGAAATGGTTGTTGCGCATTGACTTATTTTGTTCACAAAGTCTACACGCGGAATCCCTACAAATATTTCCCCATCTTCGAGCAAACCGGCGTGCATAAGGCGGAGCCGCTTGCCCCGTGTGTATATGTCTCTGTAAAGCAGGCAATTTAATCTGCTCGATCGAAGTGTAATCGGCTTTTATCTGCTTGCGCGAAGTTATGTGTTCTAAACCTGAGTGGCGTGCCACTGCCTGAGAAATTTGATTACGTCCTGAGGCATGGGGCCCGAAGTTACCGGTGGAGCTTTCCTTCCTCCCGGAAGAAAGAGTAGCCACAGCTCGCGCTGTCCCCAGGATGGCCAAGGACGTAAAACGATATACGTTTGTCGCGGAATGCGTTGACATAGTCTCCAGTGAAACTCGGAACATTAAGCGTAGAAAGCGTGTTGTCCCTTCGGTCAATTTTTGTTGCGAAAGGAAGCTCAGGTTGCTCCCTTCCGATAAAGGTTTATTTCTGTCTTTTTACAACGAAGCTGCTTATGACTAGGGTTCCGTGCATTTTTGTTCTGCCTGTGCAATAAACCGTCGGCCGATCCCGGAGATAGTTCATTGCTGGGCCTACCCGCGGCGGAGGTGAAGCAAGCTTCAAGCTCTCCGCGAACTTGCAAAAATAATGTTTTATATTTTGGATCCAAGTATAACCCGTATCAGATATTAAGCTGATAAGAACGGACAATTTGTCCCACGCCGGCAATGTCTACGTTCGCAATGCCCTCTCTTTGTCGGCGTTCCAAGCGCTTACGTATCTACTTTCCTTTCCTTTCGGTTTCCCGTGGTGGTGGCCCCGCGGAAATGTCACGCGTGTCTAGTTTCCTCCGACTCCTCGGGGCGGTGCTCCAGTCTTCCATGCGAATTTATTTAAGAAATCCCGGTAAATGAGTTCGTACCGTTGTTGAAAATTATGTGCCACTTCTGTGTCGTGTGCTAAACGGCTTCGCTGGTCATTCGCCTTCACAGAGTGAAATGGCTCATGAATTTTGGTTATTAATGATGTAACCTTTACCAAGGAAGCTACGGAAGTCCTGGGGAGGAATTTGAAGCTAGTTTTGGGGGAATACAAGGAGGTAAAAGCGAGAGCGAAGCTTTTGTTAAAAAGACTTAATTCAGAACAGCTTGACTCCAGCGTTGAATCAAAAGTAAATTGTGGGGTTTTACGTGTCAAAACCACTTTCTGATTATTAGGCACGCCATAGTGTAGGACTCCAGAAATTTCGACCACCTGGTTTTCTTTAAAGTGCACCTAAATCTCAGCACACTCATTTCTCATTTCACCCCCGTCGAGGCTCGAGCGTTGAGAAAGCGAGAGGTGTAGAGGTAGAAATATTTTTCTCTACTAAAATGCACAAACCAGAAATGCCGTTTGGAGCTATTGTATTGGAAAAGGGCACCTGGCAGCTAGCCGTATCTAAGTTTCTCTAGAAGCACTTTTCTGCGTGAATTATTAAAGACCTTTTTTATGCTAACAACTATGGCGTAATAGGGGAGTACCTTAGCAGCAAAGACCTTGGTGGCTTAACAGCCTCCAGCATTGTTGTAGCAGATCGTTATTATTCCTTGCCGCACGATAAAGTGTTAAACAGTGCCGAAAAGTGCATTGTAGGACGCAACGACTAAATTGCCTTTAGGAATAGATGTGATGTTTCGATCGAGGTCTTGTTTAGAAGTTTTGACTTACTATTTAAACTGTACGTTCCTGATTTGGGTCGGAACACTGTATATAAAGAAATCAGGCGTCTGTATGGGTTGGAGCGCGGCGCCAGTATTAAGTTCTCGTATTCTTAGGGGGGTGGAAAGAACTGTAAACGCCAAACTTCATAAAGGTACGTATATCAGTTCTATAAATATGTAGAGGATTATTTCATATGTCTTGACAAATTACACACGTCACAGAGAAGTGAAGACATTGCTGACTGCTCTGAAAATTATTACTATTATTATTATTATTATTATTATTATGAATTTTACTTATGGAAACATACAAGCACGAAAAGGAAACAGGGAGTGAGCAAGCTGACAACTGCCACCGAGAGGGGCACAACGCCTGCCTACTCTTTCAGGAGAAGGGAATGAAAAAAGGAGAAGAGAAGAAGATAGGAAAGAAATAGGAAAGAAAATAAGAAATAATCAAATGACAAAGACACGGTCAAGAGAAAGTAGGAATACGGAAATAATGTCTGAACGGGAGGCCAAATCAGTTTTCTGCATGAATGTTGGCAAGGCTCTATGGGCCTCATCGCGTTGAGCAGCAGCCCCTCTCGGAAACAGGCAATCGTCAAGGGTGGTACACTTGAGTCCAATCAGTCCATATTCCTTGATGAGCAGCTGCACGTTCTGCGACGAATGCGGGACACTCCAACATAACGTGTTCAAGTGTCTCACAGGAGCCATAGGACGTACACGACGGACTGTCCACACGCCCTTGACGATACAAGCGTTCGCACACTAGCACAGAGCCAACTCTTAATTTCACTAACAGTGCTCTAGCACTACGAGGCAAGCCACGACCCCGAACACGGGTAGGGAACGAGCCGTTTGCAACACGGTGATCTGGGTTCTGGTTTAGGGGGTATCGGCGAATTAACACGCGGGCCTTGTTGGTCATACAAGAAATTTCTGCGCATCACTCCCGTTGCGAGCACAAGTCGAAGTGAGGCTATCAGCTTCTGCATTTCCTGTAATACCTACGCGCGAAGGTACCCACTGGGAAATGAGGGACACCCCGCGAGAAGTAATTTTGTCGGCGAACTCTATTATACTGCGTAGAATTGGGCCATTGGCATCCTTTCTGAACAGCCTGTCAAGGGCAGCACGGGAGTCTGCAAAGATGACGACATTCGACGTGCTCATTTCTTCCTGTACGTACGTACTTCAGGGCAACATCAATTGCTGCCAGCTCCGCACTTGATGATGAGGATGGATGACGTATTCAAAACACCGTTCTTAAGTTAGTCGACGGGCAGATGAAAGCTGCTGCAGCACCTTGAGGATCGCTGCTTAGTAATACGTCCGTAAATATTTTAACGTGATTTTCATATTTTTGAAATAACTGCAGCTGGGCCAACTGGAATAGTGCCGAAACAGGCTGGTCAGACTTTTTGTGTATTTCGGGAATCGAAAGATGAATAGGGAAGGGCCGTTTGTCGTGCTCATTCGGAGTTGTCAGACAGGTAGCACCTTCTGAGCTGCCAGCAATGGCAACGAACAATGCCGTGGGACAACGTTCGCTGAATCAGCCGGTTAATAAGCGTTTGTCCATCTGATGCTCGGTGCAGACGCTCTAAGTGATATAACGCTCTCTGGTCTGCTTCCAGCTTCAAGAGAAGCTCGTGTGCTTCAGTGAGTACATGCTTCAGTGAGACAGACTGCACCTCACGAGGTAGGTTAAGAATGACTCGGAGGGTAACACGATGGCCCCGTTCCAATTGAGGCATCAAACCAGACGGCACGTTCAACACTGGCAAGGCGTACATCACGTCAGAAAGTACAGATGATTGATATACCTGTATATAATCTCGTATGATCACAACCGCCGCCCCTAGCAGTCAAGGCGGCCACGTATCTGATAAGGGACTGCGATTTTCGGCCACAGATGTGACGGCAGTGCGCCATGATAGGCGTTCATCGGTAACTACGCCCAGGTAGCGGTGTTGCTGTACCCAAACTATCGGCGTATCTCCGAGGTATGGCCGGCTCATGGTTCGTCGAGCGCCTTGTCTAAGATGCTACGCAATTGCGGCAGCCCTAGCGGGTGAAATCTGCAGACCGACTTCACCCGTGCACTCTGATGTGACATTTAGAGCTCTGTGAAATATCCCACGAAGACGTGGACCATGGTGCGAAGGACTGCTGATCCACAGTGCGATGTCATCAGCGTAGATTGCTATGCCGATTGAAAAGTCACATTGTTGAGGCAATCGGCTTCGAAATCCAGCAAGTATGCTGTTGAAGAGAAGCGGCGATAAAACGATGCCTTGCGGGACACCACAGTTACCAGTGCAAGATTCGCTTGTTGCTCCTCCAACGCGCACTTTGATTTTGCGCACCGATAGAAAATGGCCCAGAAAACGAAGCAAGCGACCGGAAATTCTCGCAGTCATAAGTGCAAAAAACAATCGCCCTATGTTGTACCGAATCAATTTCTCTATGTATAAAAATCGTATACATGCTGAGGGCTCGTTTTCTCGACCCATTCCTTCATTTTCAAAGCAGTGCACACCTTGTGCCATTGCTTTGAAAATGAAGGAATGGTTCTAGAATTCATTTCCAAGAGGCCGTATAATAATAGATTGCAGTTTCTTGACATGTGCGTGAATTTTCTCGGCGGATCACGTTTGCTGGCAGTGCAACCCACTATTTAAAATAAAACAGTCTTAGATTTTGCGTCAGGGCAGTCAAAAAATTAAAAAACGCGAAATTGTTTTGTCGTGCCTATGCGTAAGCTGAACACCAGTTTTCAAAGGTATGTGAATCGCCTTATGGCCGCGGATTATCCTATGCACCTCATCGCATGAGTTTTTGAAAAGCTCGCGCGAGAGTAAAGAAAAAAAAAAGTAGGGGCGTCGTCCTTCCGGGTATAATGACAGAAACAGAAAGTTGGCAGTTATTCACTGCGTGCATAAAATGCCGCATGGCCTAAAGATATGCGGGAAATCGGTATGGGCGTACGGGTGGCATTTTCTGTACCACACAGTCTTAGCCGTATTTGTTCTATGGTGCACAGGGCACATCATTGGGTAATATGAAATGCAGCCAGAAGCATGCGAATCGTTCTTTGTCGATTGCGTTTCAAGAGTGGTGTACAAAAATCACCTTTCCCGTGCTGATACGTACTACATTGGCCAAACAGGCCGATGTGTTACCATACGCCCTGGAGAACAAAGAAAGCCATGCGCGACGTCATCTCATCTTGCCTTGCTTTGTCAATTGTGCCAGTGTAAACCAGGCCCTCCTCGAAAACGGTCATTTTTTGTCGTCGTCCTGAGCAAACTACACGAGAAATCTCGGAAGCCAATCATATGATCATGAACGCCGCAATGTGCGTAAGTCAGCCATCGTTATAACTTCATGACGCAGGTTTAAATTTCAGGAGTTGATGTTGAACACGTGCCTTGGATGTATGTTTCCTTCACCCCGTCTTGTCATGCACCGTGTGTCTGTTTTCTATGTATATATTTGTTTCCGTAAGTGCAGTGAAGATCAGCTGTGAGAGAGCGCGTGGGGTGTATGTTTCTCTTCATCCAGGGCCTTTCCTGCGCTGTAAGTTTTATAATAATGGAATAACTAAATTACTATGAGATCACATTTCATTGGGTTTTCTTAAACAGCAGATTAGAACTGGCATGCCCGAGCATCGTCTTCACCTAGGAAAATATTCTGCATAAATGATTTCTAGTTGTCCAGCGAGGGTACTAGTAACCATAAGAACAGCGTCATCAGCATGGAGGACGATTACGCAAGAAAAATTCAATCACATGTAAAGAAATTCGGGCATAGCATAAATTAAAGAATCGGCACACACTTAATGCTTTGTACGGGTAGCTTGATGAGCGCAAGGCTATTCGGTTATTCGCAAAAGTATATACTGCTTTGCCTTGATATCTCGGCAACCCTTGTTATGCTGACACAAATGATGGTCGAAAAAAATAGATTCTAGGGTTCTACGTGACAAAACCCTGACATGATTGTGAGGCACGCCATAGCGGGGGACTCCGGCATAACCTTGACCACCAGGGGCCCTTTAACATGACGCCAATGCACGGGCGTTCTTGGATTTCGTCCCTAACTAAATGCGGCCGCCGCGGCCGGGATATGATTCCGCGACCTCATGCATAGCAGCGCAACACCATAGCCGCTAAGCCACCATGACGCGTCAAATGATGGTCAGCTAAACACTAGAACTACTTGTTTTTAGTGCAGCCGCTTACACATAAATTAATAACAGGTTTTGTGTTGACCAAGAGTGCGGTTCCCCAATCAACGCGGCTTGTTAGCATAAGCATGAATCAATGAATAGAGCAAAGGCCGTTGGACTGACTTCATCCACATGAACGAAATACGCTTCGAATACTTCGAGCTATCTTGATAGGGGGACACAGAGCGATGTGCCTCGAAATGCCACTTCAGGCTGAGGTGGGATGGACGCTACTTTTCAGAGCGAAGCGCGATAAGCGAAAGAATAAAAGCGCCTTCAAGCAAGCAAAACACTCTGGAACGCCGACTACCTACGAATGATTCGCAGGGACGTACCTGTAATATCGAACGCTGACCTGTGGACTGATGTCTCGGTAACCGGGGTTCAGCCCTGGTCGGATCTTGTACCGCACGGCCGGACGGTGCCTGTAACACCCGGGTCTTCGGGGTCCGCCCCGGGACCGTCCCGGAAGTCCCTGATGGGACGGTCCCGCCGTCGAGCTTCCGGGACAAAGCATGTCCTGGCACAGAAAGCCTCGCACCAGTTCCGTCACCTTGTGATCCACAGTGTCGTCGGCGTCCGTGGCAGCGGTGCTAGTTCCCACTGGACCGGAAGTGACGTCACAGCGAGGAGACCACTGGTTTTCTTCGCATGTTTTTAACCTTCCGGAACGGCCGCGAAGTTTGCGATGTTTTGAATCCAGGTTGCGCTGATTGGGCACGCGCTGATTGGGCACGCGGTTGGACAAGGCAGCAGGGCTTCGGGGATTGCGAAGTACTCTGGGAGGAAAACTTGAAGCTTATCACTGCGCAACTTTATCTGCAAGATTTGCAATGTCCTTTCTGGAAAAAGTCGAGTCGTTATGGTGTTCTCACGATCACCAACCCATGTGATTGCTTAGCGGATGCCCCTTTTTATACGTGTGTCTTGAGAGATCATTACGTGTCTACTGGTGAAAGTATTTCTGACATGGGATGCAGTACACATGCGAGATTTACCTCGTGAGGTTAGTCCGACGGCTCATATTGTGTCTGGGTGGCAAACACTATAGTAAGCAGAATTCTTAATGTCTAGCCGTTATCCTTATAAAACGTTAGGAGCGTTCTCTTTGTTATAGACAGCGGTCATTTCCAGTGATAAAATAGCATGGTATCTTACTTTAAATAACACAGACAAATCATCTTTGGTTCAGAGTGCCTTGCGTGTGGCGCCATAGAGAACTTATTTCTTAACGTAGCTCAAGATATCCTTTACCTCACGCTTACTCCCCAATGACAACAGTGGAACGCCTTACACAGACGTCGTCCCGAAAAAAAAAATGCCGCGAATGGTTGAACAAGAGCATATGTCTTTACATTTTGAGGTTCAGCGTTTTCGTCTCAGCGCACGTAGTTGCAGAAGCCATGTACGAAAGCCAGATGTTTGGGCTCAATCCACGCACGCACCGTTTCGACAGTTCATAATAGTTGCACCATTTCACAGCACAGATCCAAGGATCGATGCCAGGAAAGCACGAAAAGCGATTAAACGTAGGGCACGGGACGTATATCCCACACGACAGTATACGCCACACACACGCGCGCACACGCACACACACACACCTCGAACACTTTTCTTCGCGGGACTGGCTAACACGTCCAGGTCCTCCCGGCTGCACTTCGTCGTTCGCCGCGCAACAAAAACCGCGGAGAAAGTTTTTCGGCGCCGCAATCTGTCGTCAAGGGCAGAGAAAGCAATCCCGTGGCAGCCAGACTGACTCACTGACGCAACACCCACGCAGAAGAAAGATGGCGGAAGCCCACTTTTCTCTCTCTCTCTATGTCTCTCACTGCTTCTTTTTTTCCGCTTCACCGAGGATTGGTGTCAACTCTCTCGCGAAAGCGCGCGCACAATACCAGCGCACGGGAGATTTCAGCCACGCCAGGTGTTGACGCACTCACGGGCACAAACACTCGCAGTACGCCTGCCAGTGCAGGACACCACTACGCACCGCTCGAAAACACGGCCGCAGAACCGTCAATCCGTCAGCCGGAATAAGCCGGATTTCGAGCCGAAGCAGCAATAAAAGACACGCGAAAAAAGCGTGGCCCACCCGGGTTTCCGTCGACGCGTATTCCGTCGCCGCCGGAATCAACCAAACGCCGGGCGAGAGAAAAAAAATATCGCCCGCCAAACCGACGCCCGTCCAACGCAACGTACGCGCCGCTTAGTCGCGCTTCAAAGTGCGCGTGCCCGCACGTTTCGGCGAGCCGTCGAGTGCAGGCGTCGTGCCTCTCCTCCCTCTACGCCGCCCTCTCGCTCTTCAGTCACAACAAACACAATCACCACTTATATATCAGCCTCTCGGCACTCCGAGCTTATCGCCAACGGGGGACCCCAGGCGGCTCCCAGCCAGCGCGAGCTTCTCCGCCCCCCTCCTGCTGCTCTTTTGCAGCCGGAGCGTTTAGAATAAATACGACGCTCGGCGCGCGAGAATTCCCAGCCTCGTCACTCTTCGCAGAGCCCGCCTACCCACCTAAACAGTGGGCCGAGTTTGCGCGATGACGCAGCTATCCGATGAGTAAGAGCGCGCTCGTGTTTACCCTCTTGAGGACCTGTTTGGAAAGGTTGCGCCGCGATCAGTACCTACGTCTGCGTGTGGTGGGCAGGTAAAGAAAGCCCTTCCGGCACCCCACCAAAGAAATCCGGTCTCTTCACTATTTATCCCGTTGGAACGGATGCAAGCGCCAACAGTTTGAACTTGACCGCAGTAACTTCGGGCTTCGTGGTAGCCAACGAAGTTTCATCAACGCGAGGGGCGTTGGAGTCGCAACGAACAAACTAAGACGTTCCCCCCTCTACGAAGTCGGGAACGGCTGAATTCATCGACAAGGACTTTGAACTAGGATCACCTACGCAGAAAGTGAACTTCTCTGGCGTCACACTATAACTAGAACGCTCAACTCGAAAGTTCGTTACGTCTGAACGTTTCGGTAGAACCCCGTCGCGCCTGTACGTGAACCAATGCAAGTCTTTCCAGCGTACACTTTATGAACTGAGCCGCGAGCGGCTCGGTTGGACAAATCCTGCCCGCCGGCCGCGACACGGCTGGATCGTTAAATACTTGTCGAGAATCAGGCAGCAGCTGCGCCGAGTCAGAACTCCGGGACACGCGTCGCTATGCGCATCGACAGACGCGCGCACGCGGGAGTTGTGGTTTCGACGCGTCGAACTCTCTGCACTCGGTGCGCTTTCGGCGAGGACGAGGAGTGCCGACTGCGAGAGGGAAGGGACTAGGGGAGAGGGCGCAGCGCGGAACAGCGGTTGTTGTGCGTGATCTTGGGCAATTTCCGCTTCGACGAACAATGGGGCACCCCCTGGAAATAACTGACACGCACGACAGATGCAAAGAAGAAAGAAATGAAAGAAACGAAAGTAGGTTATCGCAATGGGAGAAGCAGCGTGCTAGACCTGAGTTTCTCTCGCTCCTATTTTTGCTTTTGTAGTTCTGGCACGTTTTCGCGCGAAGCGGCCACGAAGTCACGCGCCTTCAATGTTCAAACATGCATCTCAGACCGCATTGCGCCTATAGTTTCGTTTTCTTTTTTATTTTGTAGTACGCGAGCGCGGTTCCCTGTACACCTGAGCGGTTTCGAAAACTAGCGCGAATCAGGTGGCGCTCAAAGAGGGACGGTAAAGATATTATCAAAATCCAAAAACAAAGCTCAGTCCCTTAGGAAACGCCGAGGCCCGTGACGTAACTATTGTAAAAGGTCCAGGGGAGGCGGTGATAGCAGATGCCGTTATGCGCGAGTATTGTGCTCCTCGTTCGCAGACGATCGCCTCCTAGGTTACGACACACTGGCTTGGAAAGAGCCCAGGTGACCAATGACAATTCGAGCAAACATCCGTGCCCCCCGCGGAACACATTTACCGCCCTGGGCTAGAGCACTTGCACGCTTCTTGTTTTACGACTAGCATCGTTAGGCATCAGAAAACGAGAAGCTCTGAAAAGAAGTGGCAGATAATAAAAAGCAGAGACTGTTGAAGTACTTGCGAGCCTTTTTTTTAAGGCTGTTGCTTATCTTTGCTGTCCTTGAAGTGGTTTGAACACTGTAAGATACATGAGATGTGTAAGACCATACATGCTGGGCCTAGGTCGAAGTAAGTGCAGAGGCAAAAATTTCCTTTGAAGTCAGCCAAACATCAACTGGCATCAACGTTAAAACGGGCCCCATAACAAGGAAACTAACATCGCTACGACTTGGGTGCTTCTCGACGTTATGCTTTTTCCCTATACCAATCAGATATATGCTTGCCGGAATTACCTTCTGACAGATCAAGGAAAAGAAACCTGTTGTTGGCCTTCTCTTCGCACAACAGCACGAGCTATTTAATGTTTCTGCAAGTGTGCAGTTTATTACAAGCCGTCGCTTTATTTAAAACATTTGAAGGGAACGTGGATCACTTGAGACGTCCCAGCAAGCGTAACGTTAAGAAATTTATACACTCTAAGAAACTATAAACTTCAATAATTCGAACGAGCCATCCTTCCTTAAGTGTATCCTTCATTCCAGAAGGGGCAACGCTGGTTAAGACACTCAACGTGGAGCTATGTTCATCGATCGGAAGTTTACGGGGAAAACTCATTAGTTCCTAATTCTAGCCACTTGCGGAATAACCTCCTCTGGAGATGCGTCGATGAGCTAACTTCGAAGACCTAGCCCCGAGAGAGACAGACGTGATCAAACGGAACACTGAGCCATGCACTAATCTAAACCAGACGCCGAAGCCTGCAGGGAGGAGCCTTTCTCTCAACAATGCCGGATTAGAATGCGCAGTCTTCACCCTCGCAGTCAAGGAAATGTGCCGAACCACGGAATCTTTGAGTGAGTTTCAGAATCGGTCCTAATAGAAGATGCAAAGCTTTGCACCTTATCCAAGGAACGCCGGTGTATAAGGGCCAGCTGTTTTTCGCTTCTTTATTGCTGTAGCAGCTGTAGCTTATTTTAACGAGTGAATGTACGGAAGCAACTGGTTATCTTCGACGAAATAGGACACCGTTATCCAAATAATTTAGTCACCCTATATGGTAAACGAAAATTTCCAGCGGTGTATTTGTTTTCACCTGGATTTGCTGCAGCAGGTAGGCTTAGAAACGACCTAGATACTTGATGAAGTAGTTTGTTAACACGAAAGAAAGAGGAAGTGAAGGTGGCTGTCAAACTTTGCTGCTTGTGTGTGAAAAAGTGACAGTGCAGATAGACCAGACGTTCTTCCTTCTTCTGGCTTCACCAATGACGCCATTTTCCGTATCGAGGGAATGAACAGAGCAACACGTCTATTTTAATCGAGACATGCACCCCCGTTTAAAGTTACCTTCTTCACCCTGCACAGTAACCAGACACGAATGCGGCAAAGTTTTTGAGGTGGCAAGCTTTTTAGCACACCATCGTTCATGTACGTTGGCCAAAAAGGAATTACAATAGAATTGAAGAACAAGACACTCAAAGAAGTCGCAGGAGAACAGAAAGAGCACACCAAACTTTAGATAGTCGCATTTATAAATCTTGTTTTTTTTTTTCAAAGTCCGAAACTATTTTGGAAAACAGCCGTGCATCTCAAATGGCCTTGCGAAAGAGAGCGTCAACGAAAATGAAAAGAAATGTAAAGCGAAGTTCTGTAGCGTGACAGGTTTGAGACGTAAGATTTCGCTGAAGTGTAAAAAGAAACGAAAAAAAAAATATTCATTGCTGAGAAGGGAAAAGAAAGGTCTGCTGACAGGTTTTCAATTTCAAGCTAGGACGAGAATGGCGTATGGCCCAGGGCCATCCTCATCTTGTTGCTTCGTAGAGAAGCTTGAAGAAAACGAATGTGGTTGCTGAACAACCTAGTTTAGCTCGTGATGTAAGAGTGAAAATTGGCCTGTGTTCCCGTAAGAAGCGTACAAGCGAGATAAAGAAAGAAAAAAGCCAGATGTTTTGCTATTCTCCCCTCTTTTTCACGCTTTCAATAGACACGTTATCGAAGACCATAACGTTTCCGCAATAGTTTGTTGACTTAATCATGCAAAAACACTAATTTACACTCTACCAAACGCACAGGCAATAGAAACAAAAGTAATAAAAATTCAGTGATTTGAATAGGAATATGTGGTGATTCTTTAAAAGATCTACGCGAGTTTTCAAGGTGCCAGCCACGTCTGATTATAAAAGAAATTGCGTCATTTTCCAGGAGCTCCAAGAATAACTGAGACACGCTAACACGGATGTTCACAATTTTCTAAAGCAAGCTTGCATACTAAGGTCAGTTATGAACTTCAGACTAAGGAGAAAAATAATAGCCGGTTGTACTTCGTCTTTAGCATCAGGTTGCTGCATCTGGTTTTTCTTTTCCTTCTTTTATGACGCCAACGGGCTTTTCGAAAACTTCAATAAGTCCCGGTCGTCACACAGCCCGGCGTCTTCCGGCATTAGAATGTCGTGGGTCCATTAGCGAGTCCTAAAAGCATCGTTCGAAGCTATTTCCCACGCGCGCATGACCAAACGACTAAACGTTAACTACGACCTAAAGCACGGCACCATCAGAACGGGGCTCGAAGAGTTTTCGAAGCAGAGATAAGCTTGCGCGGCGGCAGCTCCCCCCGACGCTAACTCAATCCCGCACCCTCAGCAAACTCCAGGTCACGCCGAGACTCTGAGAGCGAAGTTCTCCCCAACAATTTGCCACTTGACTGCGACGCCCTGTCACGGTCGTAACTAAATCATTTCCGGGGGAAAGCGAGACGAAGCCGACTGGGAAGTCTTCACTCGCGCGTCGAGTTGGGACGAAAGCGCTCGAAGTACACACCACGCGCACACATAGTTGCCTAACAGGTCCCGTGAAGCGCGTTCACAACGTTGAGAAAGATAACTATGTCACTGGCGTAGAAGAGCCACGTCGATGTCTGAGGCTGAACTTGGTCCTTCCACTTCAGCGTGAGCTGCGCCCTTGTCGTATTTGGATGAAGTGTTTGGGGCTCTTCGTGATTAATGACTTGGCTCCGTCAACCTGTTTAAGAGACAGGTGCCGCAGGCAGCTGTAGATGGGTTACGGCGCCAGTTGGACTCTCCAGAAACCGGCCAACCGTTGCCGTCTACCAGCGCACGCTGACTCTGTCATCTACAGTCGTGACTGCGACTTCTTGGCTTCGACAACACGCGGCACTGGACAGGCTCGTAGAAAAGGATTCCGGTAGTGATGGCGCTGGCACGTGTTGGACGCACGCGCACCAAAATCGGAGCGCAGATTCCTTCTCCACTATGTCCCAGTAGCCTTCATCCGGGGCTGTTTGTAGCTACAAGCCCACGAAACAGGCGCATCCAACACTCTGGCTGACTTGACTCTTACGATGAATGCGATACCTCTTTCTCTCTTAGGAAGAGCGGAAACTCGCTTTGACGAGGAACGGGGATAACGCCGAGGCAACCCTTCAAGCGCGGTACTTTCAGTTTTCCTGAACCGTTCCCGCAGGGCCAACAGCGTATATGCACAATGTGAATAAAACGGCTCGCAGTGTAGAGGTACCGACTGTGTTGCTCAAGTCGTCTCTTGCCGGCTTTTCGAGCAGATGAGGTCACGACCCTTTAAAAGCGTACCCTCAGTGTGGGCCGTCAAACAGCAAAAAGTCCTCATCTGCAGATTTCTGTTGACGACAAGTGATTTCGGCGGACCTGTACTGCCGCAATGGGTGGTGCTTTCTTAAGAAAAAAGTTTCTCAAGAAATCGCTAAACAATCGTTGCTACTAAAACAGTTTCTGGACTGAGACGCTGCGTTTCAGAGCAAACACATCTCACGTTTTCGGAGGTCGTTGCACCAGTACGTCCTGTTTAGTAGCATGGATAAGATGTAAACATCCCAGAGCAAAAGTGATGTGAAAGAATGCGACAGCGTGAGACAGTGAAAGGTCGAGACAGTTGTTGCAAGCAATCTGCCAGGCTTCACTTTGATAAGCAGGAAAGACTTTGGTTTTGTTGATGACTTGTCTTTCGTGTTAGCCCAAATTTGTGCATTTGTCAGCGTCAGTGAAAGAACATGAGAACGTGTTCGCATAGAACATGTCTTTCATATTTCCGATCGACGGCGTAAGCTGACTAATGAAAATGACGGAATAAAGCGATTTCAGCCGAGAGCCATTGCGAAGGGGACTCATTTACGGCTTGGAGACCGTTTTGAATGGGATATCCGGAATAGGCTGCTTCCGTTCAAGCGGCGACCCGTTCAATTCAGCGCATTCCAATGTGAAGCACATTCAATCTAGTTCGCTATAAATGCTATCACGAAACATGCGACCAAATTCCTTCCACTCAATGTTATGTTGTCTTATTTTTTCGCGCTGAAGACGGAGATCTCGCCTATTCCTGGCGATTCTTGCGAAGCCTCTGTGTAATTGTTGTGGATTCTTGGCACGGGAGAACGTTTCACTGCTTCCGATTTCTATTTCCTTCGAGGCGACTGACGACTTGTTCTTTCTATCGTAAGCTGATGCAGACGCGAACCCCTTGGCGATAATTTGGTCAGTTGCTTTCACTCCAGTTGACTAGTGTCGTTTGATAGCCGCTGACCATGATTATTGCATTTCTAGCCAAACGTCAACCGAGGCAAAAAAGTTTCTTGCAGGAAAGCATCTGATCGGATCGGAATTCCGCACTTCAAGAACACGCTGCTATCACGTGCCTTTGGACATGTTACAGCGGCTAACGACGATCACATAGCACAAACGTTATATCCTGCATAGTCACAAAAACTTGAAAGCCACAACGACACCTTCCTTTAGGCCGCTAGAAATTTGCATGCTTCGTCATCGAGAAGTGGCTGCACCATAGCATCGTCAACACGTCTTCCATAAAGCTTGTTTAACATTTGGCGTACTCCTTCGCCATTGCAGCAGCCTCTCGTCCCAACAGTCGCAAGTTGACATGCATTTCGTACAGCTCTGGCTGATGACCGGTATCAAAGCCAACAAGTTTTGCTCAAGTTAACCGAAAGTTTTTCCCATTGTTCGTCGAGATGCGCGTCCAACGAGCCACATGTACCTTTTCCGGCGTGTATTTGCGCTTGGCCGACGGTCGCAAAGTTGTGCCTCGTAAACTCATGCACCACAGTTCATCGATGCACAAACACTTCGTGCCCAGTCTCACTGAATAGTCGCTGCAGCAGTCGAAGCAGATAGTCACAGGCCTCCTATGAAGCTTGCCTAGTCAGTCCACCCTCGTCGGAAACACCGAAACACTGGCCAACCGTCGCGGAGACACTTCGCGCGAACATAACTTGAAGGAAAGTTAGTTCTCTTTTTTTTCGCCTCTTGTCATATCCGAACGTCAGTAAAGACGAGAGCACCGCGCCAACTCCACCGCGAGCTGTTGCGCGCCCGCGGCGATTCGAAGACCGTGCGAAACACGCCGCCCGATGAGCCTTCGGCGCGCAGCTCCGGGTGAAGCGCCGACCGGTGCGAGCGACCCACTCTCCCTGTCTAACGCCGTCCCATCCTTCCCCCTCCCAAAAAAATACCCATCCCGCCACTCCCCAACCACGTGCTGCTTCCTCTCCGCCTTTCGAACGGACGCGGCTCTCTCTCTCTCCTCCCTTCATCCCCTAGCTGCCTCCCGTACTCCTCGCAGTTGTCCCGCAAACCGACCGCAGCGCCACACCTGCGCTTTGCTGCAACCACTTAAATCCTCCGAACAGAGGCGCGCAAAATTGAAACTTGCAGATGCCGCCTGGGGCGAGGCAGTTTGATCACTCTCTTTTTTTCTTTCTCCCTTTCTTTCTTTCTTTCTTTCTTTCTTTCTTTCTTTCTTTCTTTCAGAGATAACTCCCAAGTGAGCACAATGCGAGCAAGATCGAAATGAGAAGATAAGGAGAGTCGTTTCTTCGGCAACCTTAGTTATACGCGGCTGTTGCAACTGTCATGCCCCGCAGGGAAATGCGACACGGAGCTAAAGGCGTTCCAGCGAAACGTCTGAGAAGTTTTCGGCTGTCGTTTCGCAGTTTCGTCTTTCTTATTTGTAGCCAGTGGAAATAACAAGGCACCGCTTGACACGCACATCGGATATTATTCTTTTCGTCGAAGAAAGGCTCCCAGAAACACCACAGACAGCATACAAGACAGCGCTTCGATCCAAGTCTAGCAAACGCCGACATCTGCCTTGCGCAGAGCCGCACAAAGGCGAGAAGAGGAGAGACATTTACTTTTATCTGCCCTGTGCTTGTATTTGTATTCACCATGGCTTCCAACCAGTGATTCCATTCATTGCACAGCACCTTTAGCATCCTTGTTTAAAACTGTCCCTTTGTTACCTAGTTTACTATACGATAGTCATTTGCTCTTTAACTTCCGTACAACTAAGTGGCGGCTGGTGCAATCTCCACCCTAGAGGGCGATGAAGGTGCTGCTGTGGTTCCTCCGGTCAAGCGACCTACCTGAACGACTGTAACACTTCTGCGTTCCTTTTTTCCTCTGTGTGTTTGTTTGCTTTTCCTTTCTCCCCATGTCCCATTCTTTGCGTGTGTGTGCACTTTTTTTAATCCTTCTGTCTCCCCTTACCCCTTCCCCAGTGCAGGGTAGCTAACTGGATATCTATGTTCCGTGCCTTTCTCGTCTCTTTTACCTTTCTCTGCCTCTTGCTTTTCTCTCTTTTATATTTTCTCAAGCACAACATTACATGCCGTGAAACAGGTCGCATTAATTTGTTCCGACATGATGTTGTTGTTATAGAATGGAATTATAGAGTGTGCATTCCTATTCTATATTTTTTTTTTCATAACATGGCAGTAGAGCAAGAGCGAACCATGCTTTGCGAAAGAAGTGCAGTTTCGAACACAACATCAACAGCTTTAACTTGAATTTGTTCAACAAACATGTACATACGTTATATCAGCATTATTCTTACACGAGGGTAACGAAAATAAACTGATCGCGAAATTATTCTTTATTTTCTGGCGAAGCAACAGGTGAAAATGGCTCATCGCAGCCCCTGTCTTATAACGGAAGGCGTGGATCTCATGACGAATTCTGCCTTTCAAAAGATAAAAAGAATAATAGATGTGAAAGATGGCTCAATGCCTGGTGAAGTGGGTAACACGGAGAGGCTGCCTTTTATGACACAGCGAAAGAAATAAGCGGGCCCGTGAAAACATCGAAACGTGGCTAATAAGCATGGAAGACTTCGAAGCACGGATTGGCGGAATAAGCGGATGCTAACTCATACTGACTCAGCAACATTTTCGCAGGGTATGTTTGTATCACACTGAAGCCCACTCATTCGGGTTCGCCAGTCATTCCATTCCCACTCATAAGCGCTCACTAACGCTTATAGTTGCGTCCATTCCAACTCGCCAGCACTCACTCGCTCGCTCGCTCACTCACTCACTCACTCACTCACTCACTCACTCACTCACTCACTCACTCACTCACTCACTCACTCACTCACTCACTCACTCACTCACATGCTCACTCCCTCGCACATTTGTCGACAGTCACTCATACGCATTCATACCTACGTCCACACAGACTCACCGGCACTCACTCCAATTCATACGCACGTCCACTCACACCCTTCTTCAATAGATCATTTTAGTTTAGGGGACGCAAGCGGCTTGCGTACGCAAGAATTAGGGGCGACGGTGCTGCGCATGCGCAAACGCTGACGTAGGGGTCCGCGCATCCGCAGTACCGTGGCCCCTAGTTCTTGCGTCTATATGCGTACATATACATATATATATATATATATATATCTTTTTATTTAATGCTGTTCCTTTAGCGTATCGCAGCATTTCTCTCATTGACATTTAGTGGTCTCACGAAAAACAAGCTTCGGCGCAATGAAACGAACTATAGATATCTAAAAATAAACGCCTTTTGACCATTTTATAGTCAGCAGCGTGCTCACAGTATTCGATTCCTCGCAAAGCGATAACGCTCACCGCATTCGCACTGCATGTCAGAGCTGCAAAAGAGCAAACAGAAAGGTGCCTGTACGGCGCGCTCCTAAAATATTCAAGAACCAACGATTCTGTTTTCGGAGAGGCACAGGATAACGACCGGAGGTGTTTCTCCCTTCTTATTTCGGCCAGAGAGCGTCGATGATACGGGCGAGAGAGTGAGCGGCATTAGGCGGAAGAAGAAAAAAAAAGAAGAAGAGAAATCCGGCAGTAATCGGATTTATCCAGTCTCGCGTAAAAGTACGTGCGTTTGTGCGTACACGTGCGAATGCGCGAGCGTGTGCGCGTGTGTTTGTGTGAGTGGGTAAGTCCGGCCGAAGCGAGAAACAATGAGAAGACCTTATAGACAAGTGCCCCTGGCGTATACGCACTAAGAATGGTAATTGCGGGTCCGCCCGCATCCACCGGCTTGCGCTTCCCGCATTTCCCTATTCGGGAACGATAACCGCATTGATCGTACTCCGCGGAAGCTACGGCCATACCCATACTTTTCCTTCCCAGGACGTCACCCACAACTCTCCCTGCACTCTCGCTCGTAACTCCCGCTTTTATTTATCTTCTCGCTTCCTTACCGAACACCTTCATCTACCTTCCCTGTTCTGATTTAGCATCGGTTACGGTAACATAATTATGCCTTCCGTGCCAGACGGGGAGGGATGCGTCACATTTCAACGTCATCAGCGGGAACGCCGTCTGTGTGGAGCCTTCTGTTATACGACGGGGGGCGTTTGATATAGAGCAAGGCTATGACGTGCAAGTGGAGAATTTTCAATCAAGGTTGGTATTTACCCAAAAGAGCTGACCAATATGCGCGGTACGATACGCTGGTTTTCTGCGTAGTGGCACATGATATGTGAGATGACGTCGCCTCTTTGGGGAGCTTCTGTGCGCGTGCTTCAGAAAGCAATATACTTATGCAATAGCTGCCTCGTCGAATTAGCCGAGCACAGGGCACTGCTTGGCGACACCATCAGTGTTACGTCGTGCGGAAATTTTGACGGTACGCCCGTACGCTCCCCCCGACACACACACACACACACACACACACACACACACACACACACACACACACACACACACACACACCCCACCTTGTGGTACACCGGCCGCCGGCGTAAATGGCCGAGACTTGACGTTATCAACTTTAACACGGAACGCGCGATAAGAGAGATAACTTTGAGTCACACTTAGTAAGTTTCCTCGGACTCCCACTTCAGCGAGGTCACGGAGAATCCCAAAACGACAAGTCGTGTGGGATTCCTTCTTCCCCCCATATCTAAAAATACTGACAAGAAAAAATGTTAACGCACAAAGGCATTACGGATATTTGTATGTATTTGTATGCACTGTAGTGCTTCGAGTATTTTCTTGCTTTCAAAAGATAGCTAAGGCGTCGATAAATGATCTTCTAAAAAGAGTTTGCATAGACAACTGCATAGTCTGCATAGATATAGACCTATAACTGCTGGCCGAGGAAGTGTCCTTGCCCTCTTTGAGCATTGGAATTACGATTGCTTCCTTCAAGGTGGACGGAATACAGCGGTCACAGAACACGGAGTTGAAGTGTGGTAGTGGTGTTCTGTGGGTTTCACCGTGTAATTTTTTATCATTTCATATAGTATTCTGTCACTTCGTGGTGCGGACTTGTTGCAACAACTCAGTGAGGCCTGAAACTCCGCCATGATAAATGGACGGTAGCATGCTTAATTGACTGTGCCTTTGTGACTCAGAGACTGTCGTTCTGCTTGTCGCTGGTATCTCAGAAATGTATCTGTGTAACGGGTTGTAATAGAAATGTGCTTGAAATATGATCCGAGACGGTCAGCCTGGTTCTCAAGAGTTTCTCCTTGCGAGCTGACTAACGGTAGGTGATGAGTTTCACTGCATTTTTTATTTTGTTTACCCTGTTATAGGTTATCCTTTCGCCTGTATAAGAATTCATTGCTATGTATTTTTGTCCTCTGGCACGGCGGCGCGTTTTTCTACCTTAAGACTTTGTTTGCTTGAAGCTGATAAGGTTTTCTGTAGTCGGAGAGTCACGGAAGTGATTCGACGCCTTATTATGTTTCTTTCACGCTTCCATGCATTCATCGTTCCGCCAGGGAGCCCGGCGTTCAGAAGGCGATCCATTTGTCTGCGAGATGCGTATTGATGCTGCATCGGCAATAAATGGGGCTAAGTATGCAACTCCATCGTCAATACTAAACATACCAATCTCATTCCAGATGAAATATGCCAGCTCTCTGTACAGCTGCCAGTCCGCTGGGTCGGCTTTCCTCTGGAGCTCCATGCAGAGAACATTCGTCCCGTTCTGTTAATTCTAAAATAATCGCAAAAAGGTCATTCCCGTATAGGTTTTTAACTACCTTCCATTCCAAGTACGGGACAACTGTACTTGATGCAATGCTTAAGTCTATGTATGAAAATGTTTTCTGTAAAAAGTCGGTTCTTTCTTATTTAGGAAACATGCACCTGCGCATAATAGGAAATTTTTTATCAGCGCCCTGTGGCATTACATCATAAGTCGACCCACAAAGTATTATTCTGCATTTGTCTCCAATGATAATGTAGCGCTCTGGAAGTTGTGCAATATAGCTTTCAAATTCTGTTTTGAAGAGATGATAGCTGAGCAGAGTGTATGAAGGAGTAATTGTCAACAGCTTACCAAAAAGCACCGCTCTGACTGCAACTACCCCAAGGGGCGTTTGAAGCTGTAACTGCTGGCAGGCGACACCCTTATCAACTATTATGGCGACACCGCCCGATGAGGCGAAAGCGTCGTTATGGTCTTTGCGGTAACTAACCAAGTTGGCTTCCCATTTTAGTTTATCAGGAGAGTCGATTGCTTATATCAGACGTTTTGCGACAACAAATGGGTATATCGTGCGAAAAGTCTTGCTTTCATGTTGACTATGTATTACAAGGTACTTGGTAAATGTGTCTTTGGGTTTTATGAAGAAGTTGAATGTTTCTTCGGAGCACCCCCTCTTCAGGGAGCAATCAGAGAGTGGGGGGAAACTTGAAACCATATATAGCATCACTGTATTCAGTAGGAATGCCCGCTGCCCACCTTGGAGCTCAACGTCGGGACGTCACACGGGCAGAAATATTATATTCTGAATACGCCAGCTGTACGTAGCTACTATAACCGAATAATACCTAATATAACCTAACCTAATATAAAACTTACCTACTATATCCTAATATAACCTAACCTAATATAAAATACCCAAGGTTGTATAACTACACCAGGTTAACCTTTGCCGCCTAGAAATTCGAAAGCGAGAAGAAGTGATAACAAGACAGGAAAGAAGAAACAGCGAGAGAGAAAGCAAAAGAATCAATAGGAGGACAGTAAAAGGCGACTGCCGATTTCCTCCAAGGGGGTCAGTCTGGAGGTTCTGCGCATGTGAAGAGGAGGCCGAAAATGTGTGTTGCCTCTGCAGAGGGGCCTTAAAGGTCCGAACACATGGCATCGGCTCAACTCCCAGGATCCTACTTTCCCCAGACACGGCTAAGATGTGCATGACTACACGCGGGACGGTCCAACCCTCGTTTGTTTGGGTACATGGTGTCGCACCATACTAAACGCCGGCTGACACAGACGCCCCTGTGGGTGTGAAAGTACCTTAGTCGAATATCTGTTAAAAGCGCAAAGATAGGTAACTATGAGAACAGAAGGTATATATTTTAGGTTTCAACATAGTCAGACAGGATCTAACAAAAAGGCACTTCAGCAGCTTTCGCCTTGTAGCAACCGGAAAATGCTTTCACAGGCGCTATTAAACTGAAGATTGATTGATGACGAGCAAACCGAGAACAAGGTAAAAGCGGGAGCCAGCGTTTCGGTGAGTGGACTGAAAAAGTGAAAAAGACACATCCACTCGTCGAAACGTTGGCTCCCGCTTTTACTTTGTTCTCGTTTTGCTCATAGTCATGAATTTCCATCTCCCGCCTTCCCCGTGTTCTCACAAGATTGATTGATGTAACGCATAGCGGAAACTGGGTTGATTCTGCTTACTTAAATTTCCTTCAACATTTTTTATAAGATACAAATAAAATAGTATCTTCGAGGAAGACTTCATCTACAATTTGTGTTTATAAACTATGCCTACCTTCTGCTAAACTGCGAGCAGGAAATATATTGTACATCTATGTAAATGTGGTACAAACAATTTGCGAATACGAATAGATGATATGGAAAATATTCCAAGTGCTAATAATTCCGTGTATCTACGGAAAAGGCAACATCAGTTTTCCTACGTCCTCGGAAGCTTCTTTACCCAAACGACTAACTTTCAACAGATATTTGTATACATGAAAGAGCTTCGCAAGAAGCACTGACGGAGAGATAAGGAAACACAATTACTGAAGCCTGGAATATTTTCCCAGTGTTGGCCTGTATGACCATATACCTAGCAAGACATTCACAGAGTAATCCATTCATTGCGATCATCCAACTTAGACTCGCACTATTGACGCAAACTGATCGTCATAGTTATCCTGTAAGTGCTTGCAGCGGATGTTGTTTAGTTTAAAGCAGTTTCTTCAATTAGACGAAATGCATAAACCACGCGTGGATAAACAGTACACCGAAAATGTGACGCGTAGTGTCTTCACGGCATACTCACCTCTCTGTACAATTCCAACAGGTTCAATGGAAACCAAACGTGAAGTGATTCTTTATGAACAAAACTATGTTACGCACATCAAGCACGCGTCGTGTACCCCCAAAAATATTTGTCGGCAGTCTAGAAAGTCTAATGGTGCTTTACGAGAAAGCCTAGAGAACAAAATAGAAGAAAATTCTCCGTCGCAAGCATTCTGTTTACTGTAAGTGACAAAACGTTCTCTCGTTAAGACGGCAGTGATCTTGTCGTAAGAGCAATCCATCAGATTAATGACAGAAATTGCTGACGCTACAAATTTGTTGCGAAAACATGACGACAGCTCAGATTACGCAGTTCTTACGGCTGAGTTTTAAGATGCCTCAGTTTCGACAACTCTACATGGCAAAAGCACAATACATTCCTGTCGGTAGCAAAAAAAAAAAAAAATTCTGCTGTGTTTCGCGACTACGATGCCCAAAAGCAATATGTGACCCTGTACTTTTTGTCCTTTAATATCTACAGAGTTTCACAAAAGAACCCAGCGCTTAGATGCATGTGCGCCACAGTAGACAAACGGAGTAATTCTTGAGGGCATCTACCTAAATAAAGCACGTGAACGTTATGTAGCTTTAGAAGCACATTACTGTCTATGAAAAAGCAATCTACGAGAAGTGCACAGGCCACTAACAGATCATGAAAATTTATCTTTATGTGACCCAATGCCCATGAGGTGCGTAGGCCTTTAGGTCATTTTATAACAATGAAATGGAAAGAACAGAAAAAATCAGGGCAGCAACGTCTACAAGCTATTAGAGGCATGTCTATGTGCGCTGCCTCGTACCACTGTAGATGATAAATTGGAAGAACCTTTTTATACGGAGAGAATATGCGCACTTAATCCAACACTTCTATTCTGGGTTGGGTTTCCTGGAGTAGAGGCTTGGGCTTAATAGGAATCTCATTCTCCATTTCTTTTTTCACATTTCTATTTGCAACTCCGCAGTGCAAGTACCGTTCTCCTTCCTCTCGGCAAAGAGAACATCCTTCCCCAGAGTAAGGGATACATTCGCAGCGGTAAGAAGAAAACTTCTCTATTTTGCCACATGCCATACTGACGGGCATCATGTCGCCGTAATTAAGCCACTCTTTTTATCGCTTTCGAATCGAGGGGGTTCCGGATGTTCCCTCGGTTGTTTTATATTTGATGTCTGCAACTGCAACAAAAGTTCTTGCTTCATTTGCCAATTCCTCGCATTTCTGTAACAAGTGAAACTGCCTTTGGCTTGCGCCTCTAGAGTGATTTTTTTTTTCAAGATCTTTCTCTTGTTACCACTTCACGTTCACGTAGGCCTGACAATATTTTAATCCTAGGAATCGGCTTTCGACGCCCGGTGTCCTGCATATTCGTTGTGATCATTTTCGCGTGCCGCATACATCCACAATGGGTACGGGCTTCGATGTAAGTAAAACGAGAGGAATTACAAATTCGAAATGGCCTCGATGCTCATTTTATCGTTCTTATTCAAGGAGCGACAACGGCTCACCCAGGGGGAAAGACATTGATTACAGGACGTATTCACCGAAGGACCGAAGCAAGAAAACCGAAGCGTCAAAGAAAGGGGGGCGCGAAGCTGTTCTCGCTCGTAGCAGAGACACGTGACAGCAGATAAAGGAAACATCCGGGCATTTGAGAAGCGAGACAGAATGGCCGGGCGGAAATTAAGAGCTTTGTTCGCGCGGAAAACCGAAGCAGGCATAATCACAGGGCCATCGCGCACAACACACGGTGTTGCCAGGGGCAACAGCTCTTGTTCCGTGAACTTATTACGGGATTTATATTACCATTTGTCGCTCGCGCGATGCGTTGACACGGGCATTGGAACTCGGCCCAAGCAGCAAATGGATATTCCCGAATACGCGGGTCGTTAAGATTCCTGGCCGAGAAGAGCATTGAACGTACTTGTTCCAAAATAGCCTGACGGCTGCGTACGAACTGTATTATAGGACACAATGACATTGAGCACTTCGAATATAGATAAATAACTGCACATTAGCAGATGATTTTAACAATGAATACTTTCACCGAGAAAGTACTAATTAGCCCATCAGAGAAAAGTGGGTATAATTGAAAACACAGCAGTTTCCGTTTGGCCTTTGTTATTGAGAAAGCCTCATCACCCTTTGAATTCTAAGTTGAAGATGCCAAAGACAATAAATTTCTTGCCATTCGCGATCAATAGCGAGAACAACAAGAGACAACTGGAGGAGCTTGACCTTTAGAAGCAACAGTGTGAAGTCAACAGAAATTAAAGCCAAGTAAGCTACAGGTGAAATAAATTTTATTTTAAGTGAAATGTACGATTATTTTGGACGATGGTTATATTTGCAATAACTTCATCTATTCCAGATAAGCAAATGAAAGAAAAAGAAAGTGCGGTCTTACGTGCCGAAACCCCGACTCTGATTATGATACGCGTCGTAGTGGAGGACGGCGAACTAATTTTGACTACCTGGGGTTCTTTAGCGGGCACCACGCGGACGTTTTCGCATTTCGCGCCCATTGGAATTAAAATATTTCAATAAATTTGTTGGTTTTAGGTGCCGGAAACCACGATATGATTATGTGTCCTGTCGCAGTTTGAGACTCCAGATTAATTTTGACGACGTGGGGTTCTGTAACGTGCCGATTACGCACGGCACACGATCATTTTTGCATTCTGACCTCATCAAAATGGCGCCGTCGCAGCCGGGATTGAACCCGCGACGTCGAGCTCAGCAACTTAACACCACAGCCACCAAACTCATGTTCTATATAAACGTAGAGATCAATGAATGGAGAAGAAACCACGGGCTCCAGAATTTCCTACTGCCAGAGGTGCCATTATCAAATGATTCCGTCACTCATGACATTGGAAACGGAAGCCCGTCAAGTCGTGCGTTGAAGACGCAGTTATCACCAGTGTTCGATATGCATGAATCAAGCAGGAACGTTAAAATCGTTTGAAATGCATCTAAAGCTTTATTTATGACTACATCCGAGGCATTAGAATGGCTACCACTTCCAGGCTCTCGTTATTCATACATGAGATTCAACTAAAGCACAATGAATAGTTCAGGAGATTTAGAGAACTTAAAGAAAGAGGCAAGAACACAGAACAGTAATTTTTACATACACGTAATTGCACACTAGAATCTGTAAAAACACACTCAAGCACAAGACAGTGGTTAATATTTCTTTGTTTATTTACACAATACTGCAGCCCAGTAATTTGGCCCTAGCAGGAGGGGCTACAAAGGATACATACAATGTAACGAAGATAAGCAACAACAAAAATCAAGAAAACGCGAAGACCGTAGCAATGTTCAACCATAGAAGTTTACAATGTGAGACTCGAATACTTTCATAAAGTCGGCAGATTCAAAATCTTTTGGGGCAAAGAATTCCATTCAGACACTGTTCGGGGGGAAAAAGTGGACTTGTGTGCGTCGGTTCAAGCGAAAATTGGCGGTGTTCAAATCGCAGTCAGTGCTTCTTTTCAAGCTAGTCGCAAAGGAATTTGCCATATACCTGGTGCGAAGCGTAAGCATCAGGGTCGCAGAGAAGTTGCCATGTACCGTCTCTTTTCCTATTTAGCCCGCTTCCCAGAATACGAAAGTGAATATTAAGCCGAGTGAGACCCGACATGTCGTTAACCCGCGGCCCTCCTCATTATGAGGTACTCGACGCAATTCTTGTGCTGCCTGTTGGTTGCCCCGCTATATGTGTTCGCATCTGCGTCGCTTCACCAAGAGTGCAGATGAGCACGAAACTTTCTTCTGTTCACTGCGCGAGAGGCGGCATTTATAACAACCTTCATTACGTGAAGTCTAGAGTCTGAAAAATAAAAAAAACATGTCTGGTCAAGAACAATCGCGAAGAGAACGAGACAGACAGCCACCAACATAATGAGGGAAGAAAAATGTCCCTAATGTGACCTGTGTTGTGAACGAGATTACCGTACAAGGGGGGAAGGGGGCATGTGAAGTTTTTAATAATTTCGTCATCTTGGTCGGGGTACGCTTACGTATTCGGGTAGAAAACTTCACGGGGCCCGCGCCCAAGCTAGGATGGACTTGCAACAATAATTACGCTTCATGCCGAGGCTCAAGACAGGCTAACCTTCCCCAGACTTAGGATCTGGGATCCTTTCGTCAAAACAAAAGCAAGATGGTCTTCGTCTGCTGTAGAAAGAAACTCGCTGACGCAAAGATAAAACATTAGAGTATAGTTCATAGCTGGAGTTCTTTGTCCTAATGATGCCGGTAAGTACGAGGACGAGAGACGAATTGCAGGTTGTACAAGGAATCACAATCTACCGCCGGATAAGTTACAAGAGAACCTCGTGAGGAAACCAAATGTAGAAATAGTAAGGGCTGGCCAAGGCACGCCAAGATGGCTTTGCAGCGCGGTACATCTTAGGAAAAGGCTAGGCCGCTGCCAGAGATAAAGCACGGAGCGTCAGTGTAGGTATATGACGGGCCCGTTAATTACGCACACATGCAAGACAGAAATCAGTTACATCCCTGGCACCCCCCCCCCCCTCCCGCCCTTGTCTTTTTACCTCATCTTGGAAAACAAGAGTAGAACGCTCAACTAGGTAGAGATATAGCATTTTCTCGAAAATATACTTAGCCGGCTAACCAATTTATTTTAGATTTCGTTCTTCTGTGTATAACATTAATGCTTTAGAGACACTCGTTGTCTTCCTTGTTAAATTTGTTAAACTTGTTAGCGGGTACTATATACTTCTGTTAAATGGTAAGGTGTTCTCAAAAGTGAAACAGACGCTGAATTGGTATTTTTCGTTTCTTTTTTCTACGACTACATCCACAGCCATAGATAATGCCTATTCCTCTCCCCACTTCGGTGTTCAGATCTTTTCTCATTGCCAAAAATACAAGCTTTCTGGCAGCCCATTGCCGCAACGTTACTTTTATGATGTATTTTGCCATCGCAATCACAAAGGCAATGAGGGATGCAATCAGCGCGGTGGGGAGACAAGTGCGTTTAAAGTTGCTACGAGAGATTTCTTGGCTACGCATCAGGCTGTTTTGAGGTGTATTTTCTTTGACGACGGAAGCAAAATTCGATCGTCGGGGCTATATACTTCGAAAATACACCTGCGTTGTCAATTTGTTGAGCTGGTGTAAAACATCGGTGCCTCTGGAATCCATGGCGCTCTAATTTATCGATCAATAAATCAATCGGTCAATCAATCGCGTTTAATTCTCGAAGCTACAAAAGGAGATTAGTCGATGTGTACACTGTAGCACCCGTGCTTCCGTGAGAAGGAGTGTACCGGAAGCTCCAAAATAATTCTTAATAGGTCGAAGTCTTCATTGTGCACCGAAATCTATATAAGTTGGCCTTTAATTTTCATATATTATAGCACGGACTCTACCGAGGCCATATTCAACACTGATTAGATAGATAGATAGATAGATAGATAGATAGATAGATAGATAGATAGATAGATAGATAGATAGATAGATAGATAGATAGATAGATAGATAGATAGATAGATAGATAGATAGATAGATAGATAGATAGATAGATAGATAGATAGATAGATAGATAGATAGATAGATAGATAGATAGATAGATAGACAGACAGACAGACAGACAGACAGACAGACAGACAGACAGACAGACAGACAGACAGACAGACAGACAGACAGACAGACAGACAGACAGACAGACAGACAGACAGACAGACAGACAGACAGACAGACAGACAGACAGACAGACAGACAGACAGACAGACAGACAGACAGACAGACAGACAGACAGACAGACAGACAGACAGACAGACAGACAGACAGACAGACAGACAGACAGACAGACAGACAGACAGACAGACAGACAGACAGACAGACAGACAGACAGACAGACAGACAGACAGACAGACAGACAGACAGACAGACAGACAGACAGACAGACAGACAGACAGACAGACAGACAGACAGACAGACAGACAGACAGACAGACAGACAGACAGACAGACAGACAGACAGACAGACAGACAGACAGACAGACAGACAGACAGACAGACAGACAGACAGACAGACAGACAGACAGACAGACAGACAGACAGACAGACAGACAGACAGACAGACAGACAGACAGACAGACAGACAGACAGACAGACAGACAGACAGACAGACAGACAGACAGACAGACAGACAGACAGACAGACAGACAGACAGACAGACAGACAGACAGACAGACAGACAGACAGACAGACAGACAGACAGACAGACAGACAGACAGACAGACAGACAGACAGACAGACAGACAGACAGACAGACAGACAGACAGACAGACAGACAGACAGACAGACAGACAGACAGACAGACAGACAGACAGACAGACAGACAGACAGACAGACAGACAGACAGACAGACAGACAGACAGACAGACAGACAGACAGACAGACAGACAGACAGACAGACAGACAGACAGACAGACAGACAGACAGACAGACAGACAGACAGACAGACAGACAGACAGACAGACAGACAGACAGACAGACAGACAGACAGACAGACAGACAGACAGACAGACAAAGACAGACAGACAGACAGATTTAGTTGAAGGTTCAGGTGGAAAGGTTGGAAGTCTGCTCAACCATTTCACTCTTACATGGGCTACGGCCAACTTTAAGTAATAAAAATTTGTAGAAAAACGGCTGATAATTATAAAAAAGTCAAGTGAAGGAATTTAGCACGCCACTGTCGCTCTACCGTTACGGCTGCCTCACAGAATCCCTTGATCTGACCTTCACCTCGCACACCTTGAGTAGCTTATCTAGTAAGCCCAGAGGTAGCAAGTGGCTTAAGGAATGGAGCTGTAGCACGCCACTCAATCTCTCCAATCTTGCCTTTGTTTTCACCGTTGTTATGTGTTTTTGTTTTAATCTTTGATTTCCCTCCTCAATTTTGAAATCCTTTAATTGCACCCTGATCATCATTTGAAATAATCTTCTTTTTTCTTGTTTTTATTCCCCTTTTTCCTTGCCCACTGTGTAGGGTAGCAAACCGGACCGGTCGACCACCGGGCCTTTCCTCTCCTTGCTTTTTCTTTACCTGTCCAACAATTACCGACTTGCTGGAAAATACGCATCGTTGCGTAAAACACAGGGCGGTTCCAAACAATAACGAAGTCTGCTTGCTGAAGTCTTACCTCGCGTAACAGCAGCCCATGACGTCATGAAATTTCGTTCAGTTCCAAAGCAAGCTCATCCGTACAGGTGCACGTCGCATTGGACAAGCGTGAACGACTCGCAGCTGGCTGATCGGAATCGAAGCACACCACTCCTTCCGGAAACACGGGGAAGACCACATCCAAATCACCGCACTCAAGCCGGCGCGCGCGCTTCAACAACAACACGGTATTGAAATCCCAGCGTGTCTACGTCGCTGACACCAAAGACCCGCCATTAGTGGCCCTTGGGCCTCATTAAGCGGTCAAGAAGCAGCGACATCGCGCGGATAGAAGCTACACCCCGGAAAACGCCTCATCCGTCCGGACGGGCTGTAGAACTGGCCGACGCATACACAAAAGGTGGAACAAAACCGAGCGGCCGAATAAACGAGGAGATAACGCGCGTATCGGCGAAGAAGACAAGCAACCGTCGAGCCCCCAGGTTGCGTCACGTTTTCGAAGTAACGAACGTCGGCGGGCAACGGGGAAGCGCCAGGTGTGTGGGTGTCACGATCTATCTGCCTCGCGTATACGCGTGCTCGTCTACGCCACACAGCTGTGCAGCGCGTATTTACACGGCGTCGGGGACTGCGAGGGGAAGGTTTGAGAGCGCGAAATGAAATAACGCAAGCATACAGGCCTATCCGTTGTGTCCGCTGCGGGGACCGTGGATCGAACCAGCTTTCAGTACAAACGAGAAGCGGCCGGCCATTGCGATTGAATTTGACACGGACGGACGCGTCATGTCACGGGGACGCGGCGCCGAAGGCGTGTCATATACGGCGATTGTCCCCGATGTCGAGCGTTTCAAGAATTGTCGCGGCACGCGTAGGCAAACAACCAAAATGAACGCGGGCGCTGAAATTTAATTTAGTTGTCACGTTCGACGTACCAAGGCATTGCAGCTGACGGTCTACGAAATGCGCCGTGAAGTGAGTGACTGCGGATTAACCTGGACCGCCTACGGCACCCGTTGGATGGATGTTCTTGCACTCCGACCCAATAGAGATGGGCCTGCTGCGACCGTGGATCGAACCCGTGGCCTCTGGATCGGCACCAACAAAAAGTTGCAGCCACTAGGTACCACGGCAAGTAGTGCGGTCACCACCAGATGTCGTTATAAAAGCGCATTTTGTAAAAGATCCACTGAAATTTCGCCTTGCCTGGCAACTGGCACGCGCTTAATACTGCGGGTGCCGCAGTTCTTGAGAATGTGTAGTGTTAAAAAATTTCCCGCATAATTTTTTAGCGGGCATAAAGTAAACGAAAAGAATCATCCGACCCAAGCGAACTTTGAATGTTTGCACGGGGACGTGTATGAGAAAACATTCGTAACGCTGATCGCTGTTACTATATACATGCAGTGTTGCTCTTGGATTGCAGAGGGCGCAGCATCTGACGGCTAAACAAATACACGCGATGACCTGGCGGGATGAAATGCTTCCGCATTGATAGAGGACAAGGGCAACAGCTATATTACAAATCTGTTCTCCACAAATATAACAGTAAAAAGGCAAAAGTTCATTCTAATGTCTTCTTGAGGAGAACAATGGCGAACGTTTCATTTGGGAAAGCGTCTAACATGCACAACATTATGCCAGAAAAAGGGAGCCTTCCCCAAAGCCTAAAAGGCTCGTAACATGAGTACAACATGCGTAGAGAAAACAAACCGCCCGGTTAAATAACAAAAAAGCTTTACATTAATGATAAGCCACCATTTAAGGGATTTGATTCTTTAAGCGTTATGCAGAAATGATATCCTCTTTTCGCTATCAAACTAGTTGACTTGTCATCTAATCAAGATGGAAGTCCATGACATATCGTGCAACAGTTTTCATTCGCTAAAATCGCATCGCAAGCTCATTCGTAAAAAAAAAAAACAATCAATCAATCGTTTTATTTCCATTTCAAGAAAGAGACAGAGGAGCGGTGGATAAAAAAGAAAGATGAGGACAGTGATAGTGACATTTCTGAGAAGTTCGGCAGGCCAGGTTAATATCGAATGCCGTGATTCTCGGAAACGTTGTCATGGGTAACTCGTCCTGCTTAATTATGCAACGACACGTAGCGTTTGTTTAACGCCGACAAAGCGCGTGTTTGAGTGAATGAAGGCTTCGTGCATGTGGCGCCGTACAATCGATTCCCTGTCATTTGAATCGCATTGATCGACCTTGTCCCACAGGGCATCAACCGCCCGTCGTTTCCAACAAACATATGACGCTCCCGTCGGTAATTTGGTTGCGAAAATTCTCTTTGAAGTTGTAATCAGCACTTCACGGAATTAGGAGTACACAGGCTGGGTCAAACTAGACATGAACAACTTATCCGCTGACAATTGCATTAAATTACGCGTGCCTCTGATTCTTGTCATTGCAGCTATAATTAAATTCCACACTTCGAACCTGTGACAATACATTGAGTGTCGCTTCGTTCGCATATGCACATCGAAACTACGGTGGCTGATTTTGGGTGGAACGGTGTCACATAATGTAAACAAATCTGGATGAAGTATGCACCGTGGACCAACACTTGCACCCATCGTGTCTACATTTACCGCCTTCATTTACAGTATGCGGCACCATTACAGCAGAAGTGAACCCGTACTAAGTAGCTCAGCTATGCGAATCCCCGTATTGTCAAATATTTCTCGACTCGACGCTCTTTCTCCACTTCATGATGATGACGAAGATTTATTGGCATCCCCTTTGAAATGTGGCGGTGACAAATAGCCGCCCAGCCTGCTTGTATACTGTACTTGTTTTTAATTCTAGAATTTTTATACAGATCTCCACAACCTTTTCTTATTCCTCAAAACTTCTCCATCTCCGGAAATCGTTCTGATTCGAAATAAGTTTTTCCCACTCAGTCACTGACCTTGTATCGCCACCTAAGTCTGTAATGGATCCGGTCGTATCAATGTCATCTCTGCTTTTTTTACATAAATACTCAAGTCGCCTCTTGCTTATCTCCACTTCTGAGCGACTGACGCTTCGGTACACTTCTGCAAGCGCTTCTGGAACGTGCACATTACCTCCGGGTCTCACTGTGTGATTCCCATCACGTTTCTTTAGGATGTGCTGAGTGGTCTCCAGATTTTTGCCGCAGCATTCACATACCTCATCTTGTGAATATTTGCTTCGGTATGGTCTTGTTCTTAGATAATCACCTCGAGCTTCAATATCAAGGCACTGCCCGTTGTGCTATCGTACAAATTTTGCCTTCTAAATTCTTTCTTCTCAGTCTTGTAAATATGGGCGGTCATTCTTGTTTCCAGTCTTCGCATCTGTCGCTTTCTTTCTGAAGACCCTTGGTTGTATGTTTACGCTTTCAGTTACCCTGTATTTGGTTGCAACTTTCTTGACCTTTTCCTCCTTTCTGCGTCCATGCTGTTCAGGAACAGATACTTGTGCACTTTAGCCGCGCATTTATTTTGAACCCTGTTCCTGAGTATTTGTTCAAAACTAATTTTGCACTGCGTTTCTCTGACGGCACTGCGCTGTCTCATTTGTGCTTTTATCGTGGGCTCCCGAAGACAACCGGCCTACTGATATTTGGTTAACTTCGAAACCCGACAAGATGTCCCATTCTAAGCACAGAATGACATTTTCGAGTGTCAGCGCTGGCAGCATTACTCCTTTCCAGATTCCACACACCACCTCATACTTATTTGGGGCCCCAATGTGTTTAATGTTGCATTTATAACGCTTGACTGTAGGTATGACTTGCTGTCGAATTGACAGGATGTAATTACCAATCTTTTCATTAAAGACCATGACTATGTCGTCTGGAAACATCAGCCCGGAACATTCTGTTGCATCATTTGTCCATTACGCATGTGTGATAAATCAAACCCTAATTTACTGCTTTGCACTCCTCTTTCTATGCCCTTAACATAAAGCGTGAACAACAACAGAGACAGAGAACATCCTTGATTCAGTCCTTGGAGAATTTCCGCCACTTCTTTACATTTCCAGCCTTCCTATGCAATTTTTACGCCGCTGTCTATATATATCCCTCAGCAGCTGCATGAAATTTTCATCTATGCCTTTATGCTTGAGAATATCCCATAACAATTCCCTGTCTACGTTTTCTTACGCTCTTTCAATATCTAGAAATGCTATCGATCAAGGCCTATTCTGAGCTACAGAACTCTCTCTGCACTGAGTTAGTACAAACACATAGTGTCTGCCTGGTCTGAACCCATATTGTCGTACCCCCAGTGCATCCTTTTTTTCCACTCGTTTCGGAAGTTCAAATTTCATTATTGCATTGCCAGTCTATATATCACCGATGTTACTGTAACTGGCCTGCACGAGCTCATCTTATCCTTATTACCTTTGTCTTTCTGGTTGAAGTTCACCTACCTTTCACGCCACCCAATCGGAATTTACTTAGCTCTACTCACTTGCTCTATGTCGGCAGTGCCGTGCTCTTTGCAACGAGGTTTTTGTGTAACTGTACCGGTATTTTATCGGGCCTTGCGGGACACTTTCAGTTTATTCCAGCAAAAGCTTTCTATGCTAAATTTTTATCTCTCAGGCTTCTATTTTGCTGCTGGATCTGTCTGAGTCCGAACTACACTTTCTTTCGCGCCGAAGTTATCCGTAATAATATCTCTGATGTACCGCAGCGCTTCGAAGGTGTCACCGTTCTCATTCCTGATGGCCGTTAGCGAATTTTTATTTGGAACACCGAGCGCTCTTGCATAGTTGCAGGATCTTTTTGGTGCACCTTTGTCTCTTTGGCGAATGCTATGTATCCAGCGTTCACTTGAGCACTTAATTTTCTCTTGCCCGAGCTCACTCGCAAGCGTTTTATTTTCTCCGTCTTTGCTCCATTCATTCACCGAGTTGAGCGCAGTGTCTCCCCTCGGCTGAATTAGACGCTATGCTTCCCGAGAATCGCCGCGGGGCGTCAATGAAGCGTGATGACCACTTCTGTGAAGGTGCGGCACTGCCATCCACTTTCTCTGTCCGTCCATAACAACGGAGGCGTACAAAAACAAAGTTAACATAGAGGTTCAAAACTTTGGTTGTAGGAATCCATCGTGGTTTTTTTCTTACCTTTTCTTTCTTTTTCAACAAATGTAGGACATCAGGCAATTAAATAACAAGAGCGTGGTGGTGCAACCCACCACCCCGTCACAATGGGGACGTTCATAACATCCATCCATCCGTCCATCCATCTAGTCACGGTGGAGTAGTGAGCGGAAGGAACGTTCTAGCACACGGGAGGTGTAGTCGCGCCCTAAGGCATGTCGAATTCAGGAATTGCATAATAACGCGCACATTGCTTTGTGGACTAACGACACATGTGGACGCTACCCAAGCACTTTTGTGACATAGAATGACTTTGAAACAAAGTAATTTACTGGTTTGGTGCGGTGCGTCGTTCCTTCAATCCCTTCCACCTGTGTAGGGTAGCAAACCGGAGGTGCGTCTTGTTGCGTGTGCTCTTTAATTCCCGATTCTTTGCATACTGGGACGTAAATAAAGGAAAAACAAGCTACGAAGGTCTTCGTAATTGAGAGTGAACAAGTTGTTACGCTGACAAGTAAAGGAAACTCCCGCTTAATTACCCTAACAAATGTTCTCGCACAAATGTTGCACAGGAACCATTTGTGTCACTTACAATTTGTCAATATCGTACTGCGAATTTTCGAGGATGATGATTCACGGACGTTTTCTATAACAAGTTGAGCGCATGACAAGGCGGCAGCCCTCCAAGAAGCAGGGGTTAAATTCAGCACACACATATCTGTGTGTGTGCCAAGATGAACAACCCGAAGCCCTGAAGCGCTTGTGCTTGTCTTTCAGTGTTCGTGCACGATGTCTCTAAAGTCGCGCGGCCACTACAACAAAATCGAGTCTGAGTTATGCAATCTAGGCCCAGCAAGCCAAAGCACAAAGCATTGTTTTCTCGAAGATGCAGCTCCCGTATAAATACATCGACAGATCCTTCCTGCTTTGCGTACGCAAACCGAAAATTTATACATGGCGCGTTGGCGTTTACAATATCGGTTACAACACGTACCGCGTTGCAGGGCAAGGATAGTGAACTTGTCGTGTAACCACTGCAATAATTTCACAGTCCGAATGGGAGATGAACGCGAGAAAGAGCACGTCCTCTGCACGTAGCAGGTCGAGCTCGTGCCGACTGAAAAGAAAACCTGCTCTTAAGGAAGTTTCAAGCTGATTTATTTTTTGCAGCGATCACAGGAAACAGAAAAACGAGGAAGCAAATGCTACAAACGTAGCCGCTCAAGAAATAGATTCCTGCTAGCGTTGAAACACCAGTGCGCTCGCAACTTTGACGAGGAAAAGAGACGCGCACGTCGAGCAGGGGGTGACGAACTTTGTAGTCATATGGAGGACAGCTGCCTGTTGGACGGAGGTGGAATAAGCCATAATTGAGAGAACAAGGCTGTTAGTAACCGACAACAGAGATTGCTCTGCGCTGCGGCGTATTTTAGATTTCAGTTTTCAATTTGGGAAGTCAAAACAACAGATGTTTCACGTCGCTTGTGGTATTTCTGTAGGATGCCACCCCAATTTTAGACTCTAATGGTTCCTTAACAACTTTGCTTTCTTTTTTTTTAATTAAATCAACCATTTTTGCTATATAAAGCTGATATACTTCATATGAAAAAAAAATATATTGCTCAGGCTTCAGGCAGGGTTGGCCCTGACACCTGACGCCACCTAGGCCTGGGGATGTACAACCGACTACCATGGAACTTGTTTGTCCTAAGTGCCCAGTTTGAGGCTTTGATGGTGGACATTCATCCGTATCTGTGGCTGAGCCATGGTGCTCGGGATATGAGGGCAAACGATGCCCAGGCAGACCAACTTTAAGCCTAACGTTCGACCGGACTATAGAAGTTGGATAACCGGCAGCCAATGCGCGAACTAATTGCTGCAGCACCTGCATCACACTGGGCTACATGCGTTTAATTGATGTCGGTCTTTGGTTCGTTTACTGAACCCCATAATTCCTGCAGCACCTACCCGGAATAAAAAGAAACGGAAATATTCTGTTGTGGTGGTCTACAGACTTGTAAAATGAGCCAACATTATCACACAAACGGTTTGTCAGTAAAAAGATTGAATTGCATTCTGGTGTCCTACGTGTGAAAACCGCCATTTGACTATGAGGCACGTCGTAGTGGGACACCTTTGATTAACATTGACCACCAGGGGATAGTTAAGGTGTCCCCCCAGTGCACGGAACACGGGTGTTCTTGCATTTCGCCTGCATCCAAATGCGGTCGCCGTGGACGGGATTTGATCCCACGACCCCTTGCTTAGCATCACAACACCATAGCCGCTATGCCGCTACGGCAGGTGTGAAAAGATTGCCACTTAATTTTCTCTTCCGCTAGTTATTTTGCTTTCGAATAGAACGTTCATCTTACTGAAGAACAATCTTCATAGACTAGAGCAATTACGTCCACGTGGCTTCAACTGTCGCCGAAGCATTGTGACAGGAGCGCCAACATCGCCATCTGGAACCTTTGTTTGAAAAACCCATTCGCCATGATGGCTTCCAAGCATGCTGGGAGACTATTGGCATATGTAGTGTTTTTTTTTTATTTCGTAATTGGATTCGAGTGCAGGTGAGCATCGCAGTAGCTACATCGCTTGTACACCTTTCATATGCGAACAAGTTTTGCCAAGCGATATACAATGACATTGCTGCTTGGAATTGTGACGCAATCGACTCACCAGTGTGTGTGATTGCGACAGATGATGGTGATGCGGTCATGGTATGCATTGCAAAGCTGCACGCGCTAATAAATTGAGGACGTTAAGAATGAGTACGAAGAGCGCGATTTGCAATAAGCTTCATCACGTTTACTGAGATATTATGCGGGCGTGAAATGGTGGCTGTCGCAATGCGCCACCGTTTCACCACGAACAATACAGTCAGTCCTCTGCGAGTCCGGTCTGTAAAGTGCACAGATTTTGTTAGCTTCCGTTGATGAGAGAATGGTCACATAATAAGCAAAATGTCGTCACAGAAATGGATTCGTTCCGTTCTAGTTCTTAAAAAGATGTCCAGACAAATTAGGAAGTTGTGGTCATCTATCAAGTCAAGCTGAAAAAGCAGAGATTTCGGAACCCCCAAGGGCTCCTTGGAGGCCGCACGATCTCGGAAAGGTCTGGGTTTTTGCCCTCCTCCTTTGTTATCGGCCTCTCCCTTGTAGGGTAGCCAACCTGCTTCCCTACAGATGAGAAGTTAGACATCGGTCGATAAACCTAGCAGGATATGTATTGACCAGTTGCCTTCACCACAAAGATTCAAGTACTACGGGTTCACGCCTGCGGTAGATCCGATATTCCACATCCACTACAAAGACCATGAGTGGTAGCGCTGGCTGGCACTCCCAGGGTTAGTTCTTGTAGACAGGCATAAATACCCCAGAAAGTGGACGGGAAACAAGCTCCGCGGTAGCTTAACTGATAAGAGCATCGCAGGCACATTGCGAAAACGTGGGTTTGTATCCAGCCTGTGGGCAGTTGTTTATTTCTTTCATTCACTTTCATTTCATTTATTAACCATTCCGTTAATTCACCTAATAGCTACAAATAATTCCCTTGTGCTGTCCTTCGCGTTATAGTTTGTAGGCTTCTGATGATTTAACCATATACATATATAGATACCTCTACCACGTGACCGGTTTCCGATACTTCGCATAGACTCTTCTTTTTCCACTTTGACACAGCTATGCTAACGCATAAAAAACGCGAAAAGTCGCATGTATGGATGCTTGACATATAACGGTTTTTTTTTCTATTGTTCTTGAGAATAATAATTTGCATAAAGCTAGCTTCTAAAATGACCAGTTGTTTCTAAGAACACTTCACGTGTAATAGCTTATTTTTTTATGTAGCAAGAATGACCCCATTTAAGGAGAGGAGAAAACTCATTCGAAAAATTCACCATTTTCTATCTGTCTTGGCGCTGTTTGTTTTATACGACGTTTATGGGCGCAGGATAAGCGGTGCAACTGAACTATCAGGACACATAACTGAAACAGCACGAGAAGAAATGATCAAACTCCAACGGGACAACTAAACATTCCACCTTATCTACCATGCTACAGCAATAGCTAAAATCACCTTTTTTTACTGTTTCTTGCACAATGAATAACTTGTTTCGCCTCGCTACCGTATCGCCACTTCCTCATTACAAGCGATGCGTGCTTGACACAGCAAAAGCCATTTGGATTCCTTCCTTCGCTGCAACGGCGGGCAAGGGAGTGACCGTTTGTGATTGTTATCGCAACCGGAAGTCAGTTTATTACACATCGGTCGATTACTCATCCACGTGCCTTTCGAATCGGCCGCCTTATTATGGCAGCGGCCGACTCGGCACTGCTGTCGTGCCATTAGTTTCCTAACAATGGTGACGTTAACACGACTGCAAAGCAAAAGCAACCTCGCTGCATGTTCGCTGCTTACGACGTTTGCGCTCAATATGTTGCCTTGGTGACTGCTCTATCAATGCAGCTCAGCCAATGCGCGCCACGCCAACGCGCATCGTGATAGCAATACCGTAAACACACACACAAACAGACCAAGTGAAAAAGAATCACTGCTGCCGCGCACCTCGCCCAGCGATTTTCGTTAACTAAGTGAATTCAAATTCTTGTGCAACTGCGTGTTTTCCATTGGAGCGATGTCAAAAGTTTCCCCCTCCCCTCCCCGCACTTGCTGCGAATGAAGCGTTTCACGTGGTAAAATAGTGGTCGCCAGCAGGAAGACACTTATTTCGACTGTACTTGCTCACTCTTCGCTTAAAGTGTGGCCACGTCGCAGATCGCTTTCAAGATACGGCGCCCGCACGGCCGCGCCATGAGGAGCTGCCACCGAAAAAGAATGCCCCCCCACCCGTCCCCTCCCTCGCCTCAACACCGCGTATCGCGCGCGACAGGAGACGGCTAGCTTTCCTTGCTTACACACGGGAGATTGAGCCGTGTTCGCCGCCTGACCCTCGCACGCTTTCACCAACACATACAGCATACGGTACGCGGAGACGATTTTAACCGCCTTGGAGTTTATAAGGAACCTCACGGCGACGGCAGAAATGTGCCTTGAGTGTGCGTGCAATTGCTATCGCAATAATAAATCAACCAATACCGCGCAGGTTTATCATATGTCACTGATCTCGTTTCGAACAGTACAGTGTCCTCCATATTCTCAAACAATTCCTATCTTGAAAGGTCTTCCTCCACTCGACCGAGTTGAGCACAGCGCTGCTTCTGCACTGAAGAAGAGACTAGCCTCTCAAGAATTGTCGGGGAGTTACAATTTCTGTCGACAAGCGGCGCTACCATCGGCTTTATTTTCCTGCTGGAGAGACAGTTGACTTCTATGGATATCATATCTACATATCGAGTGAGCTTACAAAAACGTAGGTAAGGAATTTCTGCGGAATGTTCTCAAGCACTAGCGCACACAGCTGACAATTTCTAGGAGCGGTTGAGGGAGTTATCTAGGGACAACTGAGTACACGTGGAATGGGAAGGCCGCAAATGCAATGAAGTTGTGTAAGTCGACTGACGACTGAAGCAAACATGTCCTCTGTCTACATTGTTCTCGCTTTATGTTATGGGCACAGAAGTATGATTGCAAATGAGGAAGTGAGGTTTTGATAGATCTTACACACGAAATGCACATAAGGTACCATACAAGGTTCCTCGGCTTATGCATGCGGTTGTGCTACTTGTGGACATTGCAAGTAATTTCCAGAGACTTGAGGATATAATTGACAGTACAGTGAGAAATCTAGGCCTTGAGTTTAGCACATTTTAAATTTCGCAACTCCTTAAACTTTAGAAGAGACGGTTACTGATGTATCAATCTAACAGGAAGTCATAATCATATATTCAAGCAATATAAACACCTGGATTTATGCCTAAACGAAGAAAATACCTACTCACTCGTCCACCAAAAATAATCTAAACATGAAAGTCAAAGGTACACTAAAGGCAAATATTAAGTCAAGCTAAAGTGATAGGTTAGCGCTCGCAAATCTCTAAGACGTCACTATTATCGAACAGAGCCGTAATACTCGAAAAATTGGGGTAAATGCAGGACATGCTTGGAGACTCCTTCGAGACTTTCAAGCACTTGCTCGATGACGAAACAACTCCTCAGTTAAGTTTCATCACTAGTACTCAACCACACGTTGCAAAAAACATCCTTGTATTGTATTATAAGACGAAATCAAATGCTACTTGCCCAATTCTATTACACTTTTAGAAAAAAGAACTCGTTGAAATTGCCCTTGTCAACGACGCGAACGGCTGAAAGGTTTCATTTTCGCTCGACTCTGCACCGCCCAAGCTTTCGCGTTTCAGTAGTTCCGTTGCCGCTTTGTGCCACGCTGGATTTGCTGGCTCGCGAAACTCGCAAAAACTGGAAGTCGCAGAGAATTCAACTTCCATGTGATATCGCGGGATGCCCGAACGGTCTACGCCACTTGGCCAAAAAGCAGCTGCAGCGGCGAGTCCGCCGCTTTGACTTTATCTGTGTTGTCTCGGTACCACCATCTGTCGGGCGCCGTTTTACTCACCGACGGCAGCAAAAGGCGTTGATGGCGTATGCAACGTCACCAGTCCACGGGTTGGGTGGCGGGAGATTTGAAATTCCAAAAAGGTATTCGGACCCTTCAGATGGAATTTTCTCGTAAACTAAGTCTTTTCTTGGCACGAAACATGCGTTGCGAGGTTTCTGGAATGGTATTTAAACAGTTCACATCGACTTAGTATTAGCCTTTAGTGTCCCTTGAAGCGGAACGCAGCAATAATGAAACAGAGCAGTTCGGTCCTGCTATACATGCGAGGTGGTGAAAGGAATTTGCAAAAGTGTAATGGTGCCAGCGCTAACGGTCGCGGATGAGAGTCCGGGCTATAATTCAGAAATCTCGTCGGGGTTGGAGATAAACCAGAGCGCGGTGGGACGACTGATCTTGGGGTCGCGCGGTAAAACCACAAAAGTATCAGTGCAAGGGGACATAGGTTGGGCTTCTTTTGAACTCGGAGAAGCGGCGGGCGAGATCAGTTTAGAAGAAAGGCTAAGGAACATGAATGACAACAAATGCCAGTTACAGTGCGCACCTACTTGTACCTCAAAAGCATGCACACGGAATGGAGGAAGAGGTGCAGAAGGTTGGCAACGAAGGACAGGGTAACTGAAAGCGTAAATATAGAACGAGTTGCCATCAAAAGAAAATGAGAGAAACAGAGATGGTAAACGGGATGCAAAGGGTAAAAAAAAGAGACCATGGAGACAACGAACGGCAAGAAAGAAATGTAATGAGAAAATCTGTACGAAAACTGAAGGGGGAGTGCCTTGGTTTTAAAGGCTCAACTGGCTGCCTAAAGACAACAACATGTCGGAGTGAATATGTGCCACAGGATGAGGCATGCATGTGCTGCAGAAAAGAAAGAGCCCGGAAACTGCTCGGCACGTTGTAATGGAATGCCAAGATACTGGCCCAGATTGACCCATAGAGAATGTCCACCTTCCAGAAGCGTTTGAATTCAAAGAATATGGAAATAACTGGTCAACAGTCTGAATAACTAAGAGACGGTTAGAGTATTGGTGGAAGAAACGCAGAGATGGTATTGATAAAACCGGAACCATTGCAAGCGTAGGTAATGGATAGTATAGTGATAGAAGTCTTAAATACGAAAGAGCGAGATCGAATAGGCAAAAGGCTAGCTAACGATATCTACAGTAAAACCCGTTTAAGTGAATCAGGCTAGATGACTATTTGTACCCGCCGCGTATTAAAGGGGATGCCAATAAATATAATCATCATTGAATCAAGGTCGAGTGTGAGTGGAGGAACGTTTCGGGATACAGAGGTTAGTTTACACGGCGGTCTACTGTAAATAGGATGCGGCTGCTGTTGCTGATGATGATGACAATGATGATGATGACGATGATAATAATAGCAGTACGTGCGAAAAATCAGCCAAGAAAGCCTTCCTCCTAGTGACATGCATCCACTGTCAAGCCATGGGGACGTCAAAATACTTGAAAAGTAAAGTCACGGAGCAAGAAGGATGACCACGGTATTCTTAAACGAAAGTCGACTCGAAGCTGCAACTCAACTCAGTGTAGACGAATAGAGTACCTACCCTCGACTAGGGGAGACGCTACGCTTTTCAAGAATTTCCCGTGAGAGTCAACGAAGTGCATTGACCAATTCTTCCAAGGAATGGCACGGCTATCAAGTTTTTTTTTAGTCGAGATGACATGCTTGAGTGGAGGAACGTTTCAGAATACGCGGGTAAGAGTTATACTCGAGGCTCGAGATTTGCATCAGCCACGAAGGCAGCACACATTCAAACTAAGGAAATCTTATAGCGGATATTACCACCTCTTTTTAATTAAACGTAGAATTATTATTGTACATAGAAACGAGAGTGTAGAAAGGGACTGCGTGCCAGTGGCGTGAATCAAACCCACATTAATCAGCGTCATGACGCATGCGACGCTCTGTCGTTGCGCTAAGCAGATGCCGTTCCTCCGGCGACTTTGTTTCTGGCGTAGTTTTTTTTTTACAGCGAAAGCTGTATATGACTAACCTCCCGTAGTTCTTTCGGCGTCCGTCAACAGTAAAAATCATCATGTGTGCCGATACTGGTGATGGTGAAGAAAGGGTCCAAGCTCAATGGCACATACCCCTGTGGGCTCGGGAACCTGTAACGCGCCCTTGAACTATTCTTGCCACACGTGTGACCCAAAGGTCCCTGACACGCGGGTAAGAACTGATGTTATTGTTCTCCATAAACAAAAACTATCATCCTCAATGGCTCATACCTCGTAAGCTGCAAGAAATGCAATCGCTCATAGCCCTGTAAGACAGAGGCTACAAGCACTTAGCAAAGTAAAGCGAACAGTGCTTAAATTCTTTCTAATCAGACATACAACCAATTGAACAGCATGTTGAAAACTGTCATAATGAATGGCTCATGGCTCATACCTTCGTAAGCAAGCAAAAAATGCAATGACTCATATATATACATATCCATACACACATATACACATATACAAACCTCCATAAATTGCACATATACTGCCCAACAGCATACAAGGACATATGCCCGTGGTGTGGGAGAACACCGGCACTCTACCACATCACATGGGAGTGCACAGCTCACACCGAAGAACAAGAAGATAATAATACGAGAGTGAGGTGGGAGGCATTGCTATCCAGCTCCGCCCTCGGGGATCAGGTCAGGCTGGTCCGGTGGGCAGAAAGGATGGCGAGGGCCAGCGGTGCCTTGGAAAAGGGGCCCGACCACACGGCGTTACATACGTTTTAGGGGCAACGAAGTCCTCTCTACCACTAAAGTTTTGTTGTTGTTCTTCTTCTTCATAGTCCCATAAGGTCCATGGCTACTTAATTTGCGTGAATTAGCTTCGAGGACACCACCCCTGTTGCCGTTGTCGGTGATTTAAATGTGGGTGTGTTGGGGGGCGAAAAGAAAACGGTTTGCGTTTTCCGTGTTGCAGACACATTCCCTGCGATGCCACACCGATCCGGCCCAGCCGACTAGCCGGTGGCGTACGAGCATCGATTTGACATCAAAGTATGCGATTGCAGTTGCGAGTAATGACGACCCATCAAGACAACAAATGAGTGTGCGTACCTTTCGTCCCGATGACCACCCATCAATACAATGAGTCCGTACCTTTGTTGAAAATTTGGTGTCACCTCCGTGTCGTGTGCTAAACAGCTTCGCTGGTCAACAACCTTCATTCACAGAGTGGAATGGCTCATGATTGTTATTCTAAAGTTTGCCCTGTTGCATAAAACGTGTGGTGCGTGGAAGTTACAAGTATATGTATAATTTGTTGTGCCCGATGAAATCTCACAAGGTCTTCGTGCAGCGTTGGGATGGTAAGCCAGTGCCACTAACTGGGCGAACGGCGAAAAGTTCAGAAAACGTATCAATAGTGTTTCATTTAAGGAGACTACGTCTAAGAATGTCTCCTATAGTTAATTAATTCTGAAGTTTTAAGTGCGAAAGCCAGGACATGATTATGAGGGACGTCGTAACGATGGACTCAGGAATAATATCTGAGGTTCTCTGACGGGCACCCAATGCACGGCACAGGGGCATTTCTGCATTTCGATATTTCGCCCCCATCGAAAATTGCCCGTCGCGTTCTGAATTCGATCCCATGACCTCGTGCTTCTCAGCGCAACGCCAAAGCCACTGCGCCACCACGGCGGCAAGAATGCTGGCACAGCGGACAATCGTCAATTTTCTTTGAGTCTGTACCGTCAGTCCTCGAACCCGCTTTACGCTAAACAAAAATGACCGGGCAACGTTCCTTACGAAGTGTGGTCAAAGGCTATTCCTGCGTGTCGCCTTATGGCAACTTTCTCATTAACGTTCGCTAGTCTCGCGACAGAGCTAAGACGGAACGAACGAACAAACTAAAAGAGAAAGCACAGAAGCGAGCCTCTTCTCGACGTCGTGAACAGGGCGTACATTTGATGACCGACGCCACATCCACGGGCCAGCCGCTTCATTACACACCAGTCCATGTCTCTCCACGTGCGCTCGAGAAGCATCGGCCCTATTATCGACCGAGCCGCCCGGAACGCAGGCCACAGTGCTCTCAGGACAGCAGTCCGCCAAACGGGCGTAGTGTTCCGGGTTTCCTCTCTGCGTCACACGGGGCCACCCATGACGGTCCCGGAGAGAACCTTTCTGGCAGCGCGATCACCGACTCCGTCATTTCTTCTTTTTTTTTTCCTCGTCCTTGTCTCAGACGGTTCCTGTTTCTAATCTATCTAGTACTACTTCTTTTTCTTTCTTAATGCAGTAGGTCATACAGTGCACGGGCCAGAAATGATGTGGGATAATCGATATCGGAGGAAGCGATGCGTAGTATGCCACGAAAAGACCCCACCCATCCACAGGGCCTGTCACTGATGTTACCCCGACGCTAACGTTAGCGGAGCGTGTGTTCACGTCGGGCCGGGAACTGGCGGGAAAGCGTGAATTCGTGGTTGAAGGATGGGCGACACAGACAGGGGCCCAGACGAGGCGGAATTCGCCTCTCGCGTAGGTGGTACGAGCTTAACGTGTAAACAATCCGCGGCCATACTTTACCAGGTTAGCGAGGCCCAGCTTGACGCGCTTGATAAAAGCTGTTTGCGCAGGCCAGGATCATTTACAGCCGTGCGGCATGGTAATATAGTTTGTTTGTGCCGAGATACAAAGAAAGACGCGAAAATGGGTTTGATTTAACAGGATAAGAACACAATACAATGAAGCGCTAACTAACGGCGAACAGTTAACAGTAAGTAAGTGAGCATAAGATCATTTAACGGTGACAGCGAAGAAAAGGCAGGGGAGGAAAGAACTGACGACACAAAGAAAGAGCTGTTCTGTCGTCTGCTTTTTCCTTTCATCTCACTTCCGAAATGTCGCCGTTGATATAGTAACACAACGAGCCCATATATTCAAGCTTCTCAAATATACGGAAGCTCTGTAGATAGTCATTGTGCTCCTTATTTTCTGATCCCCTTTTCTTATATACCAAAGATACAAACATGTTAACCAGAACAAACTGCCACCAAGAACGAATAAGAAGATGTATGTCAGCGCAGAAAGCCGTCGACACTTCGCATAGTATAGCAGTGTACATTTTATTGGAATGCCGCTATGAAAAAAAAAAGAACAATACTAAAGCACTACGCATAAAATTGCGACTGAACGGGCTTTCTATAGCAAGTAGAGGTCTCTTTTGCACACGGTGCGGCTGACGTGCGTGCTTTTGCTCATGAGTTGCCATTTCAGGTACGCGTTAACGAGCTATGCGCTCACAAGTGGCAGGTGCAACACCGCATGTGGAAACCGCTTAATTAAATTATGTGGTTTTACGTGCCAAAACCACGATCTGATTATGAGGCACGCCGTTGTGGAGGACTCCGCAAATTTGAACCATCTGGGGATCTGTAACATGCACCTAAATCTAAGTACACGAGCGTTTTCGCATTTCGCCCCCATCGACATGCGGCCGTCCTGGCCGGGATTCGATCCTGTGGCCTCGTCCAAAGCAGCCCAATACCATAGCCAGTAAGGAACCACGGCGGGTATGATGAAATCACCAAGTTTGGGGCTGCTGATGATGATGACGATTTCTTGGCATCCTTTGTGAAACGGGGCGTTATTGCGGCACGTTGTTGTGACGCCATCTAGTATGCATTAGCAGAATGGCAGTTATCGCATCCGTGATTTCAGTTCCCAAGTTTGGGTCTTTTACGGCCTTTTTGCATGTTATTTCTTTTTTGCTGAGTACACATGTGAAACAAAACAGGCTTCTGAGAAGATCATAGGAACTAGTGCAAACGCTAAGCATAACTTGCTGTCGCAAGTAAAAGTTCATGTAAACACGCATCTCGGAGGCACATATGACGCGCAAGAGGCTTCAGACAAAAGGGAATTATTTAGTTATTTATTTATTTAGTTGTGTGTTTGTTTAGTTATTTCACAATACAGCAGACCAGATTGGCCCAAGCAGGAGGAGCATGAAAACACAAATCATAACAACGCGTAAATGCAAAAAAAAATGCATTGCATGTGACCTACAACCAGACAAAAAATTAAAGGATGACAGAGCAGAAACAAAAAGCAATGCCTATTGAAATTTCTCAGAGGAAAATTGTTTCTTTCTACTGAAGAAACAAAGTTTGAAGGGCCTGTTCCACATCAGGAGAGCAAAAAACCGATTCAGGAAGCGAGTTCCAGTTCCAATCAGCTATTGCTTGAGGGAAGAAACTGTGCTTAAATGAGTTTGCTTTAGCATAAATAGGCTGTAATGAGTGTAATAATAGGCAGTTTTCGACGTGTACTAAGCAACGGGATACTATTGTCCTTTTTAAGCTGTGTTGGGGAGTCTGACCTTCTGTATTTATGAAACATGAAACGTACTGCCTTTCTCTGAACGAGCTCTAATTGATAGATGTCTTTCCTGGTGTGCGGGTCCAAAATTACGGTTGACTATTCTAGTTTGGACCTGATGAAAGTTTGAAAAGCCAAAAGCTTAATATGGCTAGAAGTGTGCTTTAATTTTCGCCTCAAGAAACAGTTTCGATAATGCAGTTGAACAGACTGCAGTGATATCAGAGCCCCAGGCTAATCGGTTGTTAAAAGTTATTCCTTGATATTTACATTGTGAGACCTCGCTAACGTGACCATTTGGAGGCAATATTGGTAACAGCTAACATTTTTTTTCGCGTAACTCGGAAATGCACACTCTTTTCAATGTTTAAATCCATATTCCATTCTTCACACCAGTGACATATCTTGAGCAAAGATTCTTGAAGCAATTGATGGTGTGCTATTGATGCTATTTCTTTATATACAACGCAGTTATCTGCGAAAAATCTTATTGACACTGGCCATGGGATGACATTTATTAAATCCTTTATATATATTAAACACAGCAAATGTCCTAACACACTACTTTGAGGAACACCGGAAGTAACAGCAAGCGATTCATAAAGGACGCCATTCACATCAACAGACTGCTTTCTACCACTTAAGTATGCTCTCACCTATCCTACAAGATACATTGGAAGACCAATCAACTGCAGTTTATAAAGCAGCTTTGAATGCGGTGCCTTGTCAAAAGCTTTCGCCATATCCTGAAAAAGAACACCGATCTGTCCCGAGTTATCCTGTACGCTGAGAAAGTCATGAACCGTCGTAACTAGTTCAGTAGTGGTTGACATTCCCTTCCTGAATCCATGCTGAAAAGTGACAGCATGTCTTTTTCTTTTCAAAAGTCATTTATAAAGCGGGCCACGATGTGCTCTAGAAGTTTACAGGATGTAGACATAACTGATACCAGTCGCTAATTATTCACGAGTGACTTATCCCCTTTTTTATGGATCGGTACAACACGAGCTTTCCTCCAATTCTTCGGCAACTCACTGGTTTGTTGCGATAAAGTGAAAATTTTGGCAAGATGCTCCGAGATCTGGTCCGCATAACGCTTTAAAAAAAGCACTTGGAATGCCGTCAAGACCATGACCTTTCGGAATATTTATTAAATATTAAATATAACTTGCATTAAATATATCTTAAGTACAACTTGCTGTGGTACCTAAGATTGCTCTGAGTTATTACGTATTTTCACTGTTGCGTGATCACGAGCTCTCTTCATTCCTCTAGGGAGAGCTTCGAATTAGGGCCCTTGATGAACTTGGGTGTTCGCCCTGAGGGAAAAAGTCACGTGTTGGAGGATGCCCTTTGACATTTTCATTTTTTTCCCTCGGTGCACATACTAACTTGGTGCTCAATAAAAATAATTGAACCGTGCGGTTTGCCGTCTATAAATTGCAGAGTGGGTTACAAGGCACGGCATAGTGGAGGGATCCGGATTAATTTCGGCCCAATTTGGGCTGCTTTGCCACATGCATGTGAATCTAAGTACGCAGCTGTTACTGCATTTCTTCTCCACCAAAATGCGGCCGCTGTGCGAAGCAACTGAACCCCCGACCTCGTGCTCAGCTGCGGAGCGGCCACATACGAACTTGGTTGTACCTCCGCATGAAGCGTCACAAAAAATTTTAAATTGTTTAGAAAAAAAAAATGGTTTGTATGGTGTTAAGCCAACGTTTGCAAATGAGTGGTGCCGCGAACTTCTTTTTCTTCGTTACCTGCACAAGCCCGCTGAAGTCAACTGGTCGAGCTATATGTGCGTGGGTATGATCGATGAAGTGCATAAAGCAATTCTACGTTTAGAGGTAGGCGCAAAAAATATATTTATTCTCTTTCTTTTTTACTGCTGTTGTCTCGAGACGGTTGCTCGTTAATGTGCATCCTTCAACGGCTAATATCTGTTTATCAAACTTACTCTCGCCAAACTTGTCTCCAATTTTGAGACGTACTCGTTAAGAAGGATATCATTGTATTTCTTGACACTAATGAACAAGTTATTCCCCAGTGCGTGGCAACAACAGTTTTATTTTGGGCAACATTACAGCAGGAGATTTCTACGCAGCGTCTAAGCATGCCAATAACCAGGGAATAAACCTTAGTTTGAGTGAGGAGAATCGTAATTAATGCACCCGCTGGTGTGCCCGGCTGCTAACGGGCATAATTATGCCAGCAAGCACGCTGTATAAGCGCGTCCGGCATTGTGATTAGGAAACCCGAAATGCTAATGTCCTGTCCCGATGGCACTCGAATCATAGAAGCGCTATATACTACAGAGCTGATCGCACATAATAATGCTTCCCCAGCTGCAGCGCTGCCTTCCAGGGGGAAGCTTTGCCATGCACGCGACATTCAACGCCCTAATTATTTCAACATGACAATCGTTCTTACTAAAGAATGATTGTCATGTTCCAGGTGACTCTACTGTGACAGCCGAATAATAAATTTTCGTGTTAACCTAAACAGTACAGTTACACTAAAATGTTAACTTGCCTGAGGGAACAAGCAGGTTTCTCGCGCCAATTATGTGCGAGCGAAATGTCTACAGATAGAAATACGTGTATATACGTACAAACACTGAGATGGTACGCCTTCGCTATCTTCGAAACATATAGAGGCAATAAAAACGTTCAGCGCATAATTTTTTTTTTACTAGAGTATAGTGTGTGAGTTGGCAATAGCTCGTTTCTGTTTCTTGTTTTACGTTATGTCGTTTTTATTTTGCGAGTGCTTTTCAACGTAGGTGGCACTCAATCTGCATTTCATTTATTTGAAACTTGTGCCCGTAAACACGTGCGATGCAAATTGCATGGGCTCCACCGCAGATCACGAGCAGAGAATAGACCGAAGAGGGGCAATTCCCTGTATGAGAGTAGAAAAAGCTATAATTAAAGCTCAAATGAATACATTGTTGCGCCAAAAACGGAAAATAAATACTTGGGAGGGGAGTACGAAACGACAGATTGAGCGCTGATTGTCGTTTTGTACTCTCCCTCCCAAGTCTTTATTTTCCTTTTCTGGCGCAACCATGCATTCATTAAATCCCAACCAACTCGCCCCGCAACAAGTTCTACTCAATTAAAGCTTCGCACACGTGCAGGGGTTTCCTTTCATCGTGAAGTCAGTTTTAGTACTTTCAATACCTACATTAAAGCTCAACAACTGCCAATAATTTCAAGCGGTACGGCATTCACAAAAGGCTATTTTACTTAATAAAAAACTCACCGCAGTGTGGCACGCGGGAAAGCTGTGATTTAAGGTGGATGGCTGTTTAAAACTTAATTATCGAAACACGCTTTTTTGTTGCTGTTGTTGTTGCAAACTTACGTCTGGGCTGGTGCGCAGAACAAAATATTGAGGAACAATTATACCCAGACCTATTACCTACACGAAATTATCTCCACAAGTTACATTTCGTGCATCTCTAAGAGAACATTTAGCATTTCCACAAAGCTATGCTAATTCCGTTTCTCATTAACTCAAAGTCAAAGTGACTAATGCTCCTCTCTAGCTGCTGAAAAAAAGAAAATGAAAAATTGTGTAAGTACTGAGATGCACGCATGCGTGCCACCACAACAACTCACTCCCCCCTCCCTGATAACTTATCCAACTACACGCGTACATTCTCACGTACAAGCTCACACACGAACAGTATCTCTCCCTTTTACGTGCCTAGCAACGACAGCTAGCCGTGGAACAGGAATACGAGAAAAACCATTCGCTTCCGCAAAGTGCCTATACCATTGAGTGAGCATTGAGCTCGAATTTCCTTTCAACAGAAAAAAGCACATTTAATTTCATCGGACGAGTGCGAGTTTCGAGGCTCATTAAAGTGTTCAAACTGCACATAGTTTTTTTTTTTTTTGCTCCGTTTTCTTTCGCTCCTCGTTAAGCAGTAATCCTAACGAGAAAGAGACGACAAGTATTTGCCTGGTTCTCCCCCCCCCCCCCCCCTCCGTCCATATTACTCAGTTAAATCCTCCAAAGAATTGCTTAAGTTCAGGGGTGTCGAGACGAGGTGACCTAGTTTCACAGCAAGAGCTGCTTTGACGCTCAAACAAGCTCGAACAAACCTCGGCACTCTGCATATGTATAAAGAAGAGAAAGGAAGTATGTTGCGTTCAAGAAATGAAAGGAAGCCCGATACAAGTGGGCAATTAGTTTGCTCAAAGAATTTCGAGCCCTCTTTATCTGGCAGTTCAAGAGGTAAGAAGTTGTTCGAACAATCAATGCGAACCAGCAGGACTCGAGTGCAACACAATTTCATAATATAGACAAAAACAGACATATCGCACAGACCCTTGACTCACAATATTAATCAATCGCCACTTAAATTAAGCGGTAGTATTACGTTGATTATCCACATAACTCAGCAAGCACTGCACAATCAAGTTACGATTTCAGCGTGACAAAACAAGCTACTGAACTTAGTGGTGCTTACTCTGCTAATTTTAATGTTACGTGTACGAAGTACGTTTCTAACGCAGCGGACAGTGACTAATCATTTGGTCGCCAAATGTATGGGAAAACGGAATTTTTAGTGATTCATATAATCTAGTAGCATTTAGACCGACTTTGAATCACGTACACTATAACCGGCTTCTGAAGAAATTCGTACTACGTGTTTTCTGTCATAGGATATAACAGAACTTCCTAGATATACAAAAAAAGATATAGTTGATCCCTCTTTCATATGAATAGGTAGAACACAAAATTGAAACGTGTCTTCACAGTGGGAATGTATACATAGGCCACCAAACACAAGCTCGCCCATGATACTGACCTCACTCAGGAAGCCTTGGGAGGCCGTCCTCCGTCGACCTGACTTGGAAACCCAGAAGGGTCTCTTAGACCAGGCTGAGCGTACAGCAACGGCCAGTGGAGTCCTGGACTAGACACCCAGCCTTCCCGCCTCCCTTGTCTTTCCTATCTATTCGATAAAGTTTTTCAATCAAAAACAGAAGCTGTTGAATATTTGCTTCGCGAACTCACGGTCCACTGCTGCGAAAGGCGCACGATTTGTGGGTCGGCGACCGTGCTGCAGGTTTACTTGGTGTGCGGCGATCTGTTGCCGAGTTGCTTCGTCGAAGGTACGGGCATTCTGGTACGGTTACGTAGTGTCTTCGGCAGACAGTTAGTTGTGACACACTCAGCTTCAGGAGTGCGAGTGGTAGAGTCCGTAGCATGCGCCGCGAATGTGCAAACGCGTTCTGCTTCACGCTGGCGTGTCCCTCGCCAGACCGAAGCGAGATTCGCCCGTCGACGTCGTTGCCCTTCTGCGCCACTTAGCGCAGCAGTTTCCTTATTCCGTCCCGTCGCAAGCGAAGCAATAGGCGGTGTGTAAGTACTGCTGGTACATGAAGAAGCTGCACTCCGTAGGCGACGAGGTGTCATAGGCTGATCGAACGCGGAAAACAAACCATGTGCGGAAACTACGTCGTCATCTCAGCGGAAGGCCTACACCGCCTACACCAAACTACACCACGTTGGAGACTCCGCTACGCTGGGACTACTGAAACGCTTACTATCGGCGCTCGTTAGTCTCATGATGCGGTACTTCGCTCCACCGCTCCTAGATGGGGTCGGCATCCCTGTCAAGAGAGAGCATATTTTTACGAGTTCGAGCCGACGTCACATTCGTTACAGGAAGTCGATGGCGGACCCCGTCGTAAAACACTTTCGTGTTAAAAAAATATATTTATCAACCCCTATGTACACTTTATGCCACACTTTCTATAAACTTGTTGCTCAAGCCACATCAAGCACTTCTCCTGTGTCTAACACTAATGGAGTTCCTACGCACGTTCTGTGACGTGCTTCAGTGCGTTGGTTGTTTTGTGCCGTGGTAAGCAAATTTGGTAATAAAAGCGCCGCAGATTTAAAAGCTAGATACCGGAACAAGGGACTTCCAGCGCAGTTCCCATTCAGCCAGCCAAGAATTAAACAAAAAGCGGAGTCCTTCACGACTCGACCGCGCTCATTTGAGACAAAGAAAACGGAGGGAGGAGGAATAAACTTTTATTGTGGAACCAGCACTTTATCATGGCCAGGCCTAAGCCTCCCACGAAGGGACGTCGAGGGCTTGCCTCGCCGCCGCCTCGCGGGCGTGCTGGGTCGCCCAGGTTTGGTCGTCGAGGGCGGAGCTCCGCAGAGCCTCATGCAACCTAGACGAGAGTTCATTTCTTTTAAGGCGATGCGATCTGGTTTTCAGGCCTTAACGGGTTTCTCTTTCAAAAATTGGCAGTTTCACCTGAAGGGCGAAGCACTGACAGGGATAGCAAGATTCGGCGTTACGCGTGAACATTTAATTTATGGTGTTTAAGTATGCACGGGTGCTACTAAACGAGCATGCGACATCGCGGTTCGTCATAGAATTTTGGCTCCCTCTGAAGTTTTGACCTACCCTGCGAGACATGTTATGACTTTGCACAGACGGCACTGTGCTGCCCATAAAGAGTAGATCCAGTAAAATTAAACAGCTTTTTTTAAAGATGTAAGATAAAAGGCCTTCTCTGTGAGCGAAATGTTCGTAGAGTTTTGTTCGCGCGGTCCAATACTCATGTATTCTAGTGAAAATCTTATAACCTGGTCTGAGGAACGCCGGCGCTAGAATGGTATGTGACCTACCTTGCATACACGAAACAGATAAACGTATCACATACGTGAACAAAAACAATAACTGTATCAAATGGTTGGCGAGGAGCTCGTCACATAGTGCGTAGGCGTTATTTCCAGTCACTCATCTTGCACTTGTCGAACGAATGATTGATTCATTCGCCGAGTCATGCACACAGGGGCTGACTGTGTTCAGGATCAAGTTGCAATGATTGAAAATGATAGTTGCTGCAAGTACTGCAATGACCTCTGGCAATTACCTAATGGGTGAACCGAAATAGACGGAATTAATCATATTGGACAAAATTAAAGTAATCGTATTTATTCTGAGTTTGGGTCACGCAATCTAATACGAATTCATAATGCGCTTACTATTCTTGATGGGGCCTAACTAATGTAATCACAATTATTTTTAATTAGGCTTATGGCATCTTAACTACCCTAATTATTCCTAATGAGTCTTAATATATTTAATATTTACCAGCCGACATTGTGCTTCATTAACATTTAGTACCCTTAATTAATATTGATTAGGGCAAGTGATTTAAACATAATATACTTCTAATAAACCTCACTATTATTATTAGCCTTCAATTATTCGCCATTCGACTTCAGTAATCTCATCGTAATTACTCTTAATACTCTTTTATGAACTCTAATTACCCTCAATACCTCTTAGGTACTCACTATATATAGTCATAATCATAAATCCAGTAGTCATACATAGCCATAAGGCATTCTAATATATAACCCTATAGGACTGCATGTGCACCTATGGAGCGCATCGTGCTAGCGTTACAGGCGTCCGCAGGACGTGGCCCTAGAATGCTTTCGCATTAATATATTTATTTATTATTTATTTATTTTATTACCCTAAAGGCTATAGTGCGCATTATATAGGGGGGATTTCAGGTGAGTGAATACATATAATTTATAAACAATAAAAGTCGAAGACAACAAACAACAAAAGAAGAAAAAAAAACACCAAGTTGATTTGAACCAAGGTGCCCAGAATAGCATAGTTTAAGAAATCAGCCAAATACATGGAAGACAAGTATAGAGCGTTTTGTTAAATAACCATGATAACATCGATCATAAACACATTGGAAAGAACACTGCATACGTATAGCATACAAAGACCGTATATGAAACGAAGACAGGCAGGTTCAGGTTAGCAATGTTTTTTTTTTTTTTTTTTCATTTTGTAAGTACCCCGAGTGCTGAGTGAAATATCGAGTGATCTGATATCTTGGCGATGTTGGACGGCAGGGAGTTCGATTCGCCTATACATGAACGGAAAATCACAGCGATGGCGAAAATTCACCTGGGTTGTCCATATAATTGATGTCGCAACAAAAGTGTTTTGGAGACGCATAAAGAGGGTCTGTTTCCTCTGGCGTGGGCTAAGCGCTGAGACGGTTTGAAAACATTAATGTACCCGATTTGGTCAGTGGTGATGGTGCATTTAGATGCGAAACTTGCCGCAGCAGGCGAATTGACTTCCTATTGTGTCATTGCATATCTGCGGAGCATGGTGGGAGGCACTTTGCAAAGTTTGGCATGCGAAATAGGAGGTATTCACATAAAGTTTTTTCACTTATTTATTTATTTATTTATTTATTTATTTATTTATTTATTTATTGAAATAACTTTAATGCGCAAAGGCCTTTACAAAATGGAGTTGGGCGAAATGTGCACCCAGTATAACAAGAGAAATGGCAATAATTAATAAGTAAAATACAAAAAGAAACACATCAAGATAAGCATACGTCAAGCTCTAAGTAACAGGGCAAAATGTAAGCAACATATTACAGCACGTGATCATCAAGTGCTATTTTAAATGCATCAAGCTGGTTGATGGAAACGATGAAGCTGTGCAAAGTGCTCCAATTTTGACTTGACTGGAGAACAAATGAATAAATACCTGTATATTGCTAAGAATAGAACAACGTAATCAAACAATGTGGTGAAGTTCTGCTAGGCGTTCTTTTTCATTAGTTGGGTGATGTAGGAGTCGCAAAGCAACTTTATGCCCGGTGGTTCTCGCATCTTAGAGTATGCGATTTACTGAAATTTTCGTATGCAAGTTGAAATCAGGTCCTCTTTACTTCATATGATTAATGAATTCAGAAAGAAAATCACGATGATCTATAGCCATACCTGCTGTTAACCTTTCATTTCTAGTGTTCCATCAAAGACAAGTAATGAACTACTTCTCAAGAACGGAAAGATATAGCGATAAAAATTTCTGTATTACTGGAGATCAGCCGTTCTCTGTTGAAGCAACCATTCATCCGATTCGGGTTGGTACATTCTACGTTTATTTATTCGTACACAGCATGGAAAATAATGGCAGTGCTATGACCTTTTCTGTAAAGGCTGATGATAGCATGGAGCCCTTTCTTTTAAACTGGAAAGAAAATGGGACGGGTGATGCTAACCGTAAAAGCCTGTAAAAGAGCACCATGCACTAGATAGCCAGCAAATAAAATTGCGAAAAACGTTGAGTGCGTTGTCAGGATAATGACAACCCAGTGCTATACTGACATTAGGATGGTGTACTGGAAGTATCAGGCATCTCTGTGTGTTACTAAATGTGATTACCGCACGTTTCAACAACTTGAAATATTGCATCTGTGCGTGTGCATTTCTCTTTCTCAAATTGCGCATAGCGGCTTTAAAGCTTTACGAATATGCTTACGACAGCACACGTAGCTTCAATGATTTCTTTTATGTGAAAGGTGGCGTACAGTGCTCACGGAATGAAACGCGACACGGAGCATTCAGTAGAACCCTGCATATGTGCAAAGTACGCGAGAGCACCATGTCATGTCGCAAGGAATTCGGATACAAAAGGTGACGAGGACTCCGATGTAAGTGTACGCGCCAAAATCACGTCGATGTGACACGAACTGGAGCCTGTGGAAACGAAAGTATGCGCATTACTTACCCCTAAATTGACCCGTTTCATTCCGTGAGCACTGTACATTTTTTTTTTATTTTTACGTCACACTGTTGCACATGCAGTGAAGATTCAATGCTTAACATGCTTCAGTGAATGCAAGCGATATTTGTGGCATGACGCACGTAAGACGTTAGCACGTGTTCTGGAGTGTTGTGTTTGTAATGTTGGGACGGAGAGCGCTTTCCCTTCGATGTACCCACGGGCAGTTCTATTTGTTGAACTTTTGTTCAGTTGCACTGTATTTTTTCTTGCTACCTGTTGCATTTGCAGCGTTATCTGCAAAAATATTGTGTAACAAAAACGAAGTGACCTGCGTTGTGTATACACTTTCACGTGTCTTCAAACACCGCTAATAAACAAAATGTGTTTTTACAAAGAACTGTGAATCATTTTAATGCAAAAGCAACTTTCTTTCACATATCTCTAATCCAAATTCCAGCACTTGAAGAACAATATTTTTTTTTTTTCAGAATGAATGAATAACACGTAAATAAAGGCAACGATCACATATTTAAGGCAAGTTGAGTCGGAAACAGGCTCTGTACATAGACGGTCGACCTTTTTTGTTTTACTGCACGCTACAAGGTACAAAATCTCCTGCGCACTACACGGTTCTGCAAGAAGTTTAAAACGCTGTCATATGCACGCTTTCCCTTAGTTCATTAGATCAAAGATCAGGAGGTTAATCACGGATAGAGAAGACAAATACCTCATTAGTGGAAGTATCCGGGGAAAGAAGATTATTCCTTTTTGTGAACAGTAATTTCTGCATTATTTTTTTCAATGTATTCTTATGACTCATTCACGTGGACATTATTCTTGCGCTTCATCAGCATTTTCCTTAGTATTTTTCTACATACACAGATTTGTGTTAATAGTGTTTTGCGATTTCGTTAACTCTCTTCGTCGCCTTGGCTAAGATTTCGTGAAATCCAAGTGGCCGAACATTACTTCATTCCGGGGTAATGAGGATGGCAAAATAAAATGCACAATATATGGCGTGTGGTATAAACAATTATTAACTTATTCTTATACGTTTATGTGTGCAGGAAGTCATGATACAGCAGAAAGATCACTTTTGCCGCAGGATAGAGAACATAGGCGCTTTGAAAACGGAGGACGCGTCGATGAGCAAACGGAGACACATCGCTGACAGTAATCACGCTAAAAATAAGGGCACCTCAACCCTTAATTGTTCGCTACGGCTTAATTTTGTGTTCTTTGTTCATGACGGTTACACAATCTTTTCTTAGGTATACGAATCAAGAAGAACGGAAGCGGTATTAGTAGGACACCGGGAAATGCTTGGAGTAATTTTCATACACGAAAAATCAATCTGCATAATTTTTTCTAGCATCGTCATCACGGCCTGCTCGTAATGCAGGACTGAAATATGACAGTATGCGAACAATATTTGTTTAAGTACAATAAGCCTTCATACGGGATTTGTTTATGCTTGGGGCAAGGGGGAGGGGATAGGTGAACTATATTCACTAAATTCACAACTACCTCAACAATCGATCAAAAATTAGCTTCCATTTTCATGTGCTTACATTCTAAGATGACTTCAAATTTATTAGACACAAAGGCTATAAAGAAAATTCTTCTAGCAATATTTTTGGAGTGGACAGTTCAGTTTATTGACGCTAGAGTGTTCAGACATTAACTGCAACATAGGCGGTCACGTGACGGTTTCCTTTATGTAGCGTGTAGCGCAAGAATGTTGAGGCAGCGACAGCACAGAATGCTATAGACACAAACACATGGCTCTTCATAAGTGCCAGTCCCTGTCTAGTTGTTGTTTTTTTTCGATGAACACTACACAGTAAAAACTGTTTACATGCTTTGGCGTGTGTCTTGTCCCCAAGCAATAATCGTCGTCTGTCTGGCTTGCATTTCCCTTCTTGAAAACTCCGGTTTCGCTACTTTTCTTTCGAGAATGCTATATAGTGCAACTTTGTAGAGCGAGTACAAAGGTATAAAAAAGTCTAGCCAAAAGTATAGCTTGCTTAACATCTCGTCCACTTGTTATTTTTATTTATTTATACCGCACTGAGAGGAAATGCTTTTCCGAATGTTGGCTGGGGTATCACACCCATTATACGCAGTTATTGGAATGAATGATCCTACAAAGTCGCTGTGGTTTTTACGAGAACTTCCTGTACAAAGCCAGTCACCTCTAGATTGTTGTGCGGCTCATTTGGCATTAGCTTGAAAACACTAAGCTTCCAGACAATTTCTCACATTCATACATAAGCGTGTTACCCTGATTGTCCTAGAAGCTCGATAACACTGGAGTGCAGGGCACTCTTTGTAAATGCTAAAGTTCTGTCATCTTCCGTTTCATTCGGCCTTGCAATTTGTTGACCGTCTGCTTATGCCTAAGACGTGTATCGAGGAAAGATCGAGAAGCCTAAGCTATCAACGGTAGTAATCTAACAGCGGCGCTACTCAAAGCATGTCGTATCCACTGCAACGGAATGGTGGGGCCACCTATGACGGCTACACTGAACGCTGTTAAACTTGCTATCATTGCAGTAGTGACAGATGGCGCCACATCTCCGTAGCAACGGAATAAAAGAATATTTGCCAGGCATCGCCGTAGAGGACACAAACTTCGGGTTTATTGTGGACGAAACTGGGGGCGGGGGGAGGTGTCATGTAATGGCCAAAACCTAATAGGAAACTAAGCTTCTTGCAGAATGATACATCTGAGGGAAATTTAGGCGGAAATCAGCAGCGGTGTTCAGAAATAGTGGTGTTCACCTGACACTGTTATTTATGCAAATCTCAGCATTTAAATGGGGACAGATATATCGCAGAAATGATGCTATTTTGGGCTATTCGCGTTATCCTTGGAGAAACGTTACGAGCATAATGAAATTAACACATTTATGTTCTTGCAATTTATCTGCTACTATTTAGTGTCAAGAATAAATTGATTGCAGCGTTTCAAGTACGTTCAGTACGGCTTCACACCATATATGCTATATGCGAGCATTACATATGCTCCGTTAAGAAGTCGGTAGACCATGGCGGTAAGAAACGCGAGCGGAAGAAAGAATACGACCGTTTCGAAGAAGAAATGTATAAACTCGACCTGGCTGGCGTAGAATAGTTCATATTTCAGGAGACCAGCGCTAATACATAGCACAAAGAAAAGAAGACACATGGTGAGACACGTTCCATTCCTTAGTTTTGCCACTGTGGGACGGATGCCTATACCCACCTGGTAGGCTTCCCATATGCAGGAAGTTAGTCCCTCTGGCTTTGTGGTCTCGTTGGCTGACGCAACCAATAGTTTTCGCTGGACAGCACGAATTTCGTTAGACGAAATTTAACCGACTGTTTGAGTTCTAATGAGTACATACACTTGACCCCCATCGTCGCAACCTTCTGGATGTGATTGAGAAGTCGGGGTTCTGCCTTTATCTTTCGACTCGCTATTGTCTTTCTCTCATACGCCGCCTGGTGAATTAATGCAGTATGACATGTTCATATTGAAACATGTCGTTGAGAGGGGATATCTTCCGTTTTGACTTTCGAAGTAAAGACCGTTCGGGGACTCCAGCGACACGCCCCTTTTGCATCAACGTGCGAACAGGTGAAGCAGCCCTCGGCTTCGGCTACCGATGAAAGGGTGCGTATCAGAGACACACCGAAACAGCACGCGCTTACCTGTACGACCGCCTGACGCGACGAGGTGGGTGTTCGAGCCAGGCGCCGTCCACGGTGAGCAAGCGGTCGCAAGACGGCGCCTCGCCTACGTCCTCGTACTGGTCGTCTCCGGAGAGCTCCTCGACGATGATCTGCGGAGGTGGCAATCGCGGAGCCACGGTGAGACCCACATCCGGAGCGGTTGGAGCCGAACTGGCAGCCGGTTCCGGAGACTCCGTCATGCTGTGGGCTCCGACGCTCCGCTCAGGTCACCCGTCGCGGCAGTCCTGCAGTTGTACAGAAAGAGCGAGATGCGAGCCTGTCAGCTGCTGCAGCCAGATACGCAAAAGTGTTTAATGTTTTCAAGACTGCCAGGATAGAACCTGTGAAATTATACGCGGTGGCAAATTTTGGCTCCCAGGAAAAATTCGGATGGACGGGCAGGCAGGCGGGCGGGCGGACAGAAGGACGGATGGACGGACGGACGGACGGACAAAGAAACAAACAAACAAACAAACAAACAAACAAACAAACAAACAAACAAGCAAACAGACAGACAGACTTAGCTAGGGGGATAATAGAAGAAAATCGATAGAAATAGAAATACAAAAAATAGATATTTGTAATAGATGAAAATTGCATTTGATGGCAAAGCGTTTGACATTGTCGTTAATGTGCCCGCGCTGTCCCGAGAACTAATTTCAGGAAGTGCTTGAAAAGGTGACCGGTACTTGTTGGCAGAGCTGTAGGGCAATTCAGTCAAGTATGTAGAAAGCTAAGTGCACATACGGCTCGATGTATCACAAAGTACATTCAGCATTAACAGCTCAAATACCTAAGGTACATGAGGGCTCATCCCATCAGGTGTCATTTCTTTCGAAGGCGAAGTCTTTTCCAGTGAGGTACTACCACTTTTTCGTACCGCTCTTCCCCGACAACGGCGCGCCTCATTATCAGATCGTAGTTTCAGAATGTAAAACTCCAGAAATTACTCCCACTTATTAAGACGTCACCATAGTCCGAATGTGAGCCGATCCCCGTAATAGCGCAGTTTAAAAATGTGTGCCGACCCCGAAGATAAGCATGCCAAAACATTTAATTGAAGAGTCCGTTGCTCTTTCAACTGCCATCACGCGAAGGGCAGAGTGACCGGGGGGGGAGGGGGGGGGGGGGGGGGCGACCGAAGGGCGTTCAGAGTGACCGGTAACAGGCGAGTGCTACCACCACTGGTCTGCTGATAGCGAGAACATGACGTCAATCTCAAAATAACACACAGCGCCCCTTGGTTCCCGTAGTGAGCCTCACATGGAGTTTGCTGTAAACTTGAAAAAGCTCCGAGTGCCCAAGAAAGAAAGAAAAAGAAATCATTTCTTGCGCAGCTGTGTGGTTCTCATGATTCCGATCGAACATTCAGAAAATGGGACATTACTAAATTTGCAATGGAGAGAATTAACTAGTGCCGTCAGGGGAATACATACAGTTTCGCCGAGCGGAGGCGTTATCTCCAGAACTGCACCACCATTCCCATCGATCGATGCAACGAAGTCCCGCCGCGTTGTTCCTCGTTATTGCGTATTCATAGCGGCAAAGCGGCCATACGGGCTTTTCTTTTTTCTGCCCCGAGTCACCAAAACGCAACCGTAAAGCCCGTTAGGCCGCACAACCACGGAGAAGATAAAATATTCAGCCTAAACCATAACGGTTGATCATCAATAATTTACGGGAACAACACGACTCCAACACAAGGATGCCGTTATCTAGGGCTCGCTCCATCCACATCTCGAAGTGCTCGCATTAGAATGGCCTTAGTGTTCGCTACATTCCTTCCATACATTACTTAGCGGAACGCGTACGACACAACATCAATAAGAGCGGGTTTGTTCTGAGAACTGGCACATGCGATTGTTGAAGAATGGCTATTGGCAGTGCATGAGGAAGTAGGGGCGCTGTTTATTATTAGCTACAGTGATTAATTCAGAAACTGGCACAGTATTTACTCTTTTTTTATTCACACGTTTCGTACATCAAAGTTGGAACCACCATATAAAGGAGTGGTAGAAACATACAAAAGAAGTACTAAGCGCGCTTAGCAGCATGAAGTTTACTGGACACGAACGTCTAAAATGACAACACATGATGTTCGACGCTAATGATGTAGTAATCTGGAAATAGCGTTAAAAAACTATCACAGTAACTCAAGTTACACTAGTATAAAGCCAATAATGCAATTACACAGACTGAACAAATACAATATTAATGCCTTCAATAAGGCTGCGCATTTTTTGTGTGCGCGACCTATTTTTGCCAGTTTTGGGCAGTGGTGACAGAAAAAAACCAACAGCATGTACATTAAGCTGCAAGTAAAGTGAAGATCCTGTTGGCGCGATGTGGCTCCATTTCACATTAGGGTGCGTATTATTAGCACACACGCGACTACATTGCGTAAAGCCCTACCATGTTTGCCAGGATGTTGAACGTGCTGTATTTCGCGAGCAATTATGAATGAATAGCTGTTCATTCCTCGTGATGCCTGCAGCCAGTGATTATCGTATGCATGTGCTTTCAGAGTCAATTCTTTAGTTTTATGACAAAAAGCGAAGTGACTGCCGTTGGACTAAATTATGAGATATTTAGTATGTAATTACAAGGAGTCGCTAATGAAAGTGCTCAAACTATCATCCTTCCAATTTCAATTTCTCTTTGTTTAATAGAATATGATGTGCCTTCGAGAACAATTAATACGACGTTTGGACAATCATTCGCCATCCATCATGATTCATATCTGACGTGGTTAGACCACAATACAATAAAAATAGCATAAAATGATTAGCTCAGTGTAGCGGTCGAGACACATCGCATGACAGTACACGACTACAGAATATCGAACTGGAGCACTATTATAATCAAAAACTAAGACAGAAAACGTCATTTGTGAAAGGTAGCGACAAGGTATCGGATCAAGTGCCATATTCTTGTACGCTTCTTTTTTATTTTGTAAAAGTCTTACCTTGGGACTGTTATTTTATTCAATTGCAACCAACCAGCCCAAACCAGTACTTTCCTAAAGGTAAATAAAGAAGTGAGACGGTAAACAGGTTCTTGACTGCGGCACATAATTTGTATGCCTTGACCTACACTGAATATCGAGTCTCGAAACACAAGGGTTATTCATCTAGAGTGAGACAAACACTTAGTGAAATTGCCTGGTCTGACAACCAGGCCAGGTGCGTGGCTCTTATTCAGGACAGACCTGCTTTCGCGCTTCAGAACACGCCAATGCATTGATCGCACTTTTGATGCGCTCATACACCGACTATACCTGGAGGTGTCCTAGACACTTCTTGCATAGCATTAAGAAGAGGCCGTCCTCTGCTTGCGCCCACTGTAGAATCCCGGATGCGTCTGTGGAGCAACGAACATCGAGTGTCGGCAATACTAACGACTAGGAGAAGCCTTGCGCAGTAGCTTGAACCAGCTGGGTAGGCAGGAACTGGGTGGGGCTACCCAAGAAAATATATATATATCGTATTGAATACCAACTGGCAGTTCTTGCGGAAAAAAAAACGCAATTGTCACGTACATCGCGCTGTTCCCTTACTGCTTAAATAAAGCGTTTTCGGTCCTCCTACTAAGCGTGTCCTCGATGTCGTTTCACGCATTAAAAAAATTGCCTCAAGAAGCAAACGAAGATGTCAAGTGCCTGGGAGAATTGCAAAAAACTTTTAACCTTCCTGCCTTTCCTTTTTTCCCTTCTCTCTCTCTCTCTCTCTCTCTCTCTCTGCGAAAGACTTCTTCAATGAGGGGTAATGCTATGACCACCACATTATTATTATTATTATTATTATTATTATTATTATTATTATTATTATTATTAGAATTTGTTAACACCAAACTGTGACCAATCATGTACCTTCAAGATATTATGCACCTTAACGTCGGTGCTACGGGCTTGCGATTTCAGGTCAAAGGTAGTTACCAAAGCCTGTGCCCGCTTCAATGAAATAATTGTAATAATTTCCAGGAATGTTTGAATGAATGTTGCTAGTTAATTATGGTTCATTCATCCATTTACTCAGCACTATCGAAGACTTGACCACGTCTGAATCTCAATGCATTCTTTAAAAGAACTCCCGTCATTCTCCGTTTCAGGCACTTCATAATTAATTTAATTAGGAGCTTTTGGCGGCATTAGTTGGAATAGCAGTGTGCAACGGCTTTCATAGATTAGCGTTTCAATCGGATTATTCCGAGCATGAACAGAAATGTTCTCATCACTCACAAAGTGACTTTTTTAGAGCTGAATTTGCACCTTTTATTTCTTGCTTCCTACAATCGATCGGAGATAACATAAGCTTCAGCTTTCGGACTTCAATATATCGGATGTGATGTGAACGAACCCCAAGGATAAATATATGGTTCATCTCTCTTCATATCATCATTCACTTGACAAATATCTGGCTCAAATTGTGATCTCAATTACTGAATAAAGATCCTTCAAAGCTTTGTGAGATGAGTGAACGTAAAGCTCACAGCCTAAACATATTCGCTTCAATTGACTCTCCTATCTCTTTTACTGTTTCTCGCTAACTCACCAAACTTTTCGTCAGAGTTCGATGTAGACAATTGTAAGTACCACCTGACACTACGTTAGAGCGACAACAGCTAAAAGTTCTAAACAAATGTTTAACTGTGTCCGCCCGTTCTCGCCGCTACGCTGATGACGTCAATCACTACCCTGTCACCGCCATTAGGCCACCCCCCCCCTCCATCCTAACCTCTGCCAAAGGGCTAAGGAGATTCTAGGCCAGGTTAACTCTCCAGGTATACGATAGGAAAACTTGAATTGTGATGGCTAAGTAGATACGGGAGCGTGTACATCTCGGACGACCTTTTGCACAGTCTCGTTTATCAAAGTGACGTTCGCATATCTCGTATCTCTCACAAACTTGCGATTTCAAGCACACTGTGACGCATTCGCTGTCGCTAAGCCCATGCCGAGCTTTCTGTTAGATATCGCTAAGGTGGGGTAAGTCCACCTGTAGTTCTATCAAGTAAAGTGTGACCAATGATGGGTTTCGAGCTTCTGTCTTCCAGCACAGCTGCCCAATGCTGTAACCATTGCGCCACTATCGCACACATGCCTGTTTCATGTCAAAGACGCTCTTTCAAACGACTTCGCCAGTTTCTCACCTTCTACTCTCCTGATAGCTATCACTTTGAGATACGGTGTTAGACTGTATTGCCTTCGGTATCGGCCAGTAATTTCTGCTAGATACCTTCAAAGTGGGCGGAGTTCGCCTATAGTGCAATCATATTAAAGAACTAGACATCGCTCACTACCTCCATTCATGAATGACCGCCTGCCCCTGATGCAATGAAGAGTCGAGAGTTCGACACTCTAGTTGCTGTGTGCTGTCACGCAGTTTCGCATCTTGTCATTTAGTGCGGGCTTTTGAGACTCACGCGGAGTTTCAGATAGACGGCGCCTGTGCATGCATTCCGAATGTCACAGCAGGCATTACCGTAGTGGAAGAGGACGCCGCCGCCGTGGATCGCAAACCAGTCTTTTTTTTTTTTTTTCAGGAGATGGCAGCATCTCCGTTGGGAGAAGCGGCTGCAGCCGCAGGGAATGAGGTCAAAGCCCCGGCGATCGCTGAAGTCTGCTTCTACATTTTTGTTGATGTTCCTGTCGTATAACACCAGGTCTTATATGCATGCAGATTTCGAGGAACTCGATAAACCTTTCATATAGATTGACTTACCGGGACGGGTAGCTATTCGCACGTATTTTTGCACAGCCTCAGCCGCCGCTTAACTCATCGAACGACCGCGATGGCATGGCCCCCGGCTGTGGAATCTGCGCTTGGCGACACTAAAATAAACGATGTCATTGGCAATTCACGCCGCGTCATCGCCCTGCGGCAATTCGTTCCCAGTTGGGAATGCAAGCGTTCCTCGAAAACTTCGACGCTTGGAGACAGCGCGAGCGAGGACGCGATAGAAACGGAAAAGTGCATGCGACACAACCCCCGGAGGAACGACAGCAAAGCACAGTGAACGAGCCAGCTAGCAATTTATCAGCACCCGAATGCAAAATTGCTGTCGCGGGAGCTGACGCCGTAGGAAACGAGCAAAGGTGTGTGTGCGTTTTGTGCGCGTGTGTGTGTTGTGTGGGTTGCGTGGGCTTGTACGAGTGTGTGTTATGCGTGTTGTGTGCGTTGTGTGTGTTGTGTGCGCTGTGTGTTGTGTGTATGTTACTTGTGTGTCCGTGCGTGTGTATTGTGTGTACGTGTGTACGTGTGTACGTGTGTGTGTACGTGTGTGTGTTGTGTGTGTATGTTGTGTGCTGCGTGTTGTGAGTGCGCGTGTGTTGTGTGTGCATTGCGTGTGCGTGTGTTGTGTGCATGTGTTTTGTGTGTGTGCGTGTGTGTTGTGTGTTGTGTTTTCGTGCGTGTGTGTGTGTTGTGTGTGTGTGTGTTTTGTGCGTGTGTGTCATGTGCTGTGTGCTGTCCGTGTGCGTGTTGTATGTGCGTGGGTGTGTGTTGCGTACGTTGCGTGTGCGTATTGTGTGCGTTATGCGTGTGTGTTGTGTGTGTGCGTGTTGTGCGCTGTGTTTACGTATGTTGCGTGTGGGCGTGTGTGTTCTGTGTTCTGTGTGTTGTGTGTGCACGTGTGTTTGTGTATGCGAGTTGTGTGCTGTGTGTTGTGACTGTTGTGTATGTACGTGTGTTTGTGTGTGGTAAGTGTGCGTGTCGTATGAGCGTGTGTGTTGTGTGTGCGAGTGTTTGTGTGTGTGCGTGTGTCGTGTGTTATGTGTGTGTGCGTGAGTGTGGGCAACGCATATCATAGGGTGGCGGAGGCGTATTTGCCAATGGGTGGAAAATCGCTGTACTTTAGAAGGCGGCGGCGTAATAACTAAATTACGTATCATATGCTGCGTTCGAGCAATTGCGAGCAAGCTCCGACGCAGAGATAAGCTAGAAACCATCGACAGGACATCCTGGAGTTCATGTGGCGAAAACAGACATTGGAGCAAAGAGGAACTGTGTGTTGCGTGACGTTGGGTCGTCATTTAAGTCGCGCTAGGGTTCGTAACAAATGTGTGTCAAGATGTTACTCGGGGTAAGCGGGGGGGAGCATTACGCAGTTACATCATGATGCTGGTTACATGCTTCAGACTTCAACACTGCAGCTTCTTTTATCGCATAAGATCAGACTCAATTTACAACTGTACCTTCGATTTACATACATAAAACTGTGTGTGCCGGAAAAGAACGCCTAACTATTATCAGACTGAATATTCATTGTTAGGGTTACAGTCGTTTATATTTATTGAGAACAAGTCATAATGGTGCCTGCATTCGCGATCTAAAAACGTAATATTTTGGCGATTCGGGGCAATATTAAGTCCGTGCGTTTTAGTTGCAATGTAGGAATAGGTTCTTCCACGGAGGACTACGCATATATCAACGACTTCGCCTCGAAATTAGCAGCGCGATACATTTTAATCATCGTAGTACTCGCCTGCAGCTTCCACAGAGTTGCCTGAAACAAATTAAACCAGATTATGTTGAAGTTGACCCTTATACCGGGAACCAGCAAAAGCGTTGCTAAGTACGCGCCCCTGCGTAATTCCTGCGTCTTGCAACGCGCTACGGAAAATGAGCAATACGACATGTAAAAACTCTAGCAGAGATAAACCGCTATTACTCATTATGCATAACACTTGCTCTGTTTCTCTCTGAATACGCTTGTAAGATGCGCGCGACGAGTACTATGCCTCGGGTGTAGTTTGGTCACTAGTCTAATTGTCCGATTTCGCCATGTGGTAAATGTGCTGGCTTAACTTTCATCGCTTTGACACCTAAGCATTCGTGCTATTACATGTTTTTTCACGGGGGCCGGGAGGAGGGGGTGAGATAGTAGGGAGTGAGGGCAGAGAGAAACACGGAAAGATTAAAAAACTTTATGTTCATTTATCTGCACGCAATGTAATATGATTATTCCTTTATTTAAACTGAGAGACTGGCTGCCACCAACCCAGTTCACATTCTTAGTTCCAAGCTCTCATGCGAGGATGTGCCAAAATAGTCTTGTTTTCGTTACTGCGCACAAGTTGTATCGAAAGTATTCAGTAAGATATGCGTCAGGGTTTCTTCATAATACGATTCTACAATTTAATATGTGGGTTTTAGATAAAGTTTAGTATTTTCTCCATTAGGTTGCTACAATATTTCCAATCTCACTTATCAGTAGGAATGCTCCGCATACGGTCTCATCAGTGCCTGAAAGACGGAGATAATCTGATCTAAAGCCTGCCTTGCTGATTTGCTCTTATGCCTAGCTGCCTATACCTGTTCACCAGCTGACGGTGCAGAACAGTGCAAGACAGGCGGCCATATTACATGTCTTTCTCGACTGAAGGGACTGAAGAAGGCGACCAAACAACTTCCTCTGCTCTCGGTAAAGTCCAATCATCCGCAAAAGATCATTGCATAAGATGATATAGTTTTCATACCACTGCTCACGTAACAATTGCTGATGCTACAGCAGCATTAACATTCTCATAAGTCATTCGGAATTCTTATCGAGTCTCTCCGTTAAAGAGTGAATAAAGAGCACGAACATTAAAACTGTTACAGGTCTTTTGCAGATTGGATCCTTGGAGCCTGATTTTGACATTTCCTGCTGAAGTTTTTATGCAATTCGCAAGGACGAGATAAATTTCACATTCATCTTTCGCGCGTAGCTTTCTTAGTAGTGTACCGCTTTACACAGACCACACACAGCCGCTTTAATAGCCGGAGGCAGCCGCCCGGCTTTTTCCTCATAGACGCCCTGACACGACAGGGCGTATTTGCTCATCGTAAACACTGGCGCACATGGCTGGGACAACCTTAAGCATACTGTTTGTGCTCGCGATTCCCGAACTCGTGCGATCGCTCAGCTAGCTTTCCAAGTGGATAACAGTGAAAAGTAACCGAATGCTACCACGGTCAGTGCTATGGCATGCCCGAATTCCTTGCTTGCTTAAGGCTGAAACGGGCGACTCCCACTGCGTCTGCGGAAAGTTACGCGAGCAGCTCGCGCTGAGCAGTCCGGAATGCCTAAGTGGATTTGCTGCCGTCTCATTTAAACGTGATTGGTCGCCCGCGGGCTTCTCGCTAGCGAGTTTGCACAAAGTTGCAGCGACCGGGTTTAATGGATAATTCCGGAGAGCGAACTACTAGGAGAAGGGCAAAAGCACGAGAAGAGAGAACCCACGGCGCTGACTGGCAACGCCCTCGCTCCTGCGAGCGCAACAGCGCCATCTATCTAGGAGTGCGACAGGCTCGTGTAGAGCAGGGCAGTCTCGGGCGCCAGCAGTAGGGGGGGGTCTTTGCCCTAGTACCTATACCCCCACTGCGAAACAAAGCCCACTACAATTAGGGAGTTGGTACAATTGCAAAATTAGACCGTAAGCTGCCCGCTCCATAACTGTAACGTAAATATAGTGGTGCATGCTTTCAAACGCGTGAATAAACATAACTTATGTATTAGATGACGTCATTTCTGTGGCGCAGTGCCCATATGCCGTCTGCAGCACACAGAAGACGTTTCACGTGCACGCTGCCGCTGAGTCTCCGATGCAGACTACCATCCTCCTTTTTTTCTTTTTTTTTGCTTTTTCTTTGCGTATCAGGTCTACACCGGGGACTTGGGTGCTTCATTGCGCCCCGCAGAATTACCGCCTCATTCGTGGGACGTTAAAATGCGAGGAAGAAGGAGCGGCAATTGATACCCTCGCACTCCGTCGGCCTAAACATTGTTAGCGTCCTCTTCAGGCGCCAATTTAGCATCGGCACATTTCTTGCATCCTCAGAATAACGAAAAACATCCACCGGCTGAGCGGATTAAGAATTTCCAGTTCTTCAGTGCGCTTCCTCAAGCTTAGAGAATGTAGATTGCATGCGAGATTATCAAGTATTTCACGTCTAGCACGCTTGCAGAGAACTTATCCACGCACCCGAAAAAAAAATTATGCCTGAACGTTAAACATTGTGAAAAACAATGAAATCAATAAAACCCACCACATGACGACATACTGACACCACGAACAAACACCCGGCCATCTGCGTTCCAGCTCGCCTTACTAAGCCACTTTGCATACATTATTCAAACTTGCAGCCATGTTGAAATCAGAAGGGATTCAAGTTGCTGGCGACACATTTTGAATGTAATTATTTTCGTCAGTGCTCTTGGTCTTGGTGCACTATCTCGGCGGGAACAGTTGTGCAAACAGTGCACAGAGGGGATATGCTTGCATATGCAAGAACAAGAATAACAAGACATATAGAATTGAAAAAGAAACGATTCACGAGTTGAAGATGTTGCTGCAACACCGCCCAGGCAGCATCGTCAGCAGAGGTCACCGAGTGAAACTGTAATGCAAACACTTGCGGTTTGAAAGAAGTGCATGCTCGTTGAGGTCAGCTCGGTTTCTGTTGCATCAGGGAAAAGTTTGTTCCCGATGTGCTTGCGACACTAACGACGATACATGGATTAATTAAGCTGGCCGCAGAACAAATCTGAGCCCTTCGATGCGAAGCAGGTGAGTGATTAAGCAGTTAGGATATGCGGTGGATTTTGAAGGCGTATAGAATGTTGCAAGATGCCCGTAAGCGTGTTGTGGTAGCATCAGCAGTCAAGAACAGCCAAAGTACAGCACTGCGGCTTTACCTTAACACCTAAAACGCTGCAGTGCTGATGACGAAGTTGTTGGTTTGGTTTCCATTTACCGTAATAAGGAAAACTGCGTACAGGCATAATGGCTTACATTTAAGTTACTCTTGTTTGGTTGAGCTGAACCTAAGGTCTTACAATACGCGAAAGTCGTTGTGATGTTGCTGCCACCATTCCTCGCCGAGTAATTGTTGTGGGTTCATGTGAAACATCTTCGCTTTATCGTAGAGGCAAACAAAGAATCGTACAGGAACCATCGACGATCATTGTCAATGTAAGCTAACTGCACGACCGATCCATCAATCGAGCAAACGAACGAACGAGCGAACGAACGAACCAACGAGCGAGCCAATAAGTGTGAGTTGGCGAGTGCTAAAGCGAGCGGACGAACGAGCGAATTGGGAAGAGGTAGCGAAAGAACGAGAGAGAGAGAGAGAGAGAGAGAGCGATGGAATGTTTTCTTCCTTGGTGAAACCGACCATCGACCATCGCCAGACCATCGACCACCAACCGACCATCGACCGACCATTGAAAACCGACCTCCGACCAATCACGAAAACGACTGAAAAGGCCTAAGACTGTTATTCGCTTTGAAGAGCGACCACCATTACTATAATTCTACTGTACTCAAAAGCGCCGAAATTACGCAAGAGATATAAACATTTCTGACATGCCGGACTCCAGCGAAGTTATATTTTATGTACGTGCATTATGAAAACTAACGGTTGTACCATAATGCCACAGTGTTAACATGTCTACGGAGAAGGTCGTAGCACTTGAAAAAATATTCAACGGCAGCTACGTGGAACATTACATTCGCAGAGATCTTTCTGAGGCAGTAAATGGTAAACTACAGAGGCTGAGCTCCGATCCCGCATATCTATTACTGCTCCGAAAATTCCCACAGTGTTTGACAGCCCTAACCGCGCTTTTTCTTTGTCGACGGAGATAGTGAATCAGCGTAGCTTGTTAATTGAGAAGTAGTACTGACGCTTGGGCTTGTTGGTGCACAATTAATCTTGATGAAATGGCGCGGTAAAGACAAGTGGGCGAAGACACATGAAGAGTACACCGTGTAGCGCTTGTGGTGTAGATTTCAAATGTCTTCGTGTCATCGTCTTTATCGTGCTATTGCATCAAGATTGCTACTTCATACGCGTACATGCTTTTGCACTTACAGAAGCATGCAAGAGAAAAGGGGAAAATAAAGTTCAGACATACTGCACAGTTGTCAACAGTTTGTCGAACAAGAAACGCCGCTGTGCGGCCTTGTGCAAGTATTTTTCATGCTTGCACGTTAAATGCCGTCGCTGCGCAGATGGGAACCACGCTTCTTTTGAACGTCTACATGGGATGTACTCATCAACGCCATTCCTGCACAAGCTCGCATTCGAGGTTGGACATCAACTGCACATGACAGTGATTTGCAACTAACAGTGCGCAGGTGCGAAAGCGAAATGAACAAGGGCGCCGTCCCAGACACAGCGAACAAGATGGTTGGCGAAGACTCTCACCAATTACAAGCAGTTTTTACGAAAAGAAAGCCCCTGGATGCCGAACTAGGATTGACAGGTGGGCCAGTTCGCACGTCTTCATACGGTGAAATGGGAAGCGCGAAGGGCTGCTTTAATTGACGCCATCTGCCACAACTCGAAGACCTTGGCACAAGGCAACCGACGTGTACCATCTTCTGCGGACGTGCTAAGACACGCGACACATCCGCGAGCCCTTTTACAGACATGCAGTCTGTCTACCTCAGTGACTGGCACGCTCACTTAAGCACGTGGATTGACGATGACTCTCAGTACAGAGCTTTACTGGACTTCCTGCGCTATGAAGGGCAGCCCCCATTTATACGAGTTTTGTTTTAATTATTGTATCTTAAGGCAAAACTATCTATAGTGTGAAAAGTTCAGCAATTAGAGCGACCTGCATTTGTGAACGAACAATTCAATCGTTTCGACGAAGGAACCCAAGAAGTTGGTGTTGCTCACTATTGCTTTGAAACTGGGATCAGCCTGAGCCAAATTTTCTCCCATGGCTTTTGAGGGAACCAAATTTTCTCCCATGGCTTTTGAGGAAATCTCCACGTTTACGAACAATACAGCATCCCTACGCCCTCGGCTCATACCAGTGCAACAAGCAGGTCCATTGATTTTGCCCGGCGTAGCTCGCGCTCTGAGAGAGCAGCATGCAGCAAATCACCACTCATTCTACTCCCGCGAGTGAAACACAAAAGCTGTTGAGGGAAAAAAAACTCAGGGCGGGCTTTGAATTCCAGTCATCCTACTCCCGTGAGTGAAACGCAAAAGCTGTTCAGGGAGAAATGGAGACAGATGGTCGCGCCATCGGGCGGCAGCAAAATCAATTCATCCCGTCCTGTTTAGGGCCTCCGAGACCTCGCACATTGTCGCTGCATTGACTCTTTCACAGGGCTCGGAGGCTGCGGTGGGCCTCGCCTCGTTCAGCCTTGTTTCCAGAGGTGGCGCTACTATACTTGCGAAGGGCACTGTATTGCTCGTAGCTTTGCCGCCTTGCTGCTTGATTGCACGTGCTTGCTGCTGAGGATACCAACACACAGGACGTATTTAATATTATCAATGAGATGAGACATGTGTCTCCTGCCGCAAAATTCGAGAGAAGACGCAGTACACGATAGTGGAACGTGATGATGGAGCATTAACTGGTCAGTGGTCGAGATAAGCAAGATGTATTTAGATTATTCGTGGGGAAAAATGCAGGCAAATGATGAAGCCAAAATCGTTAAAGGCACAAGAAACGTTATACTGTTTGCAGTATAGATATAGGGGTATTAACGAAGTGAAGGAATATAAAGCAGATAATTGGAAAGTGCTAGACAACAAAAAATGTAGTAAGGCTTCGTTGGCTGACGCAGGCTAACTAATTATTTGTCGCCGTTCCGTTTCAAGCAGGATCCCAATAGACATCATCACCGTAACAATGGTGGCCCCGGCCAGTCACTTATTTGATAATCTGTTTGTAATCACACAGTCCACAGAATGAGAAATCTTAAGTTTTACGGAATTTTTAAAGATAACCTGTTGCAGATAAAATAATTCTATTCCTTGAGCTGGATTATTAGGAGAGGCGGACATGCACGAGAACTGTAAATATCAATTCAACCAACTACCAAAGATTCACTATCTGCTGGATTATTTACTTTACGGCAGCTAGTGCAATTTACGAATTGTACCCGCAATTGCGATTGCGATTTACGAATTGTGTGTGTGCGCGTGTGTGTGTGCATGTGTGTGTGTGTGTGCGTGTGTGTGTGCGTGTGCGTGTGCGTGTGCGTGTGTGTGTGTGCATGTGTGTGCGTGTGCGTGTGCGTGTGTGTGTGTGTGTGTGTGTGTGTGCGTGCGTGCGTGCGTGCGTGCGTGCGTGCGTGCGTGTAAAAACTTCCAGCGCTTGTCGAATGGGTGACCTGCCAAAATGTATGGGGGGGGGCCGGGTCCCCAAGTCTTCAAGCACTAGGTACATCGTGTAAATTCATTGCAAGTAGACACGTCCTGCAAGCTCAACGGTTTCAATTCGTAAATTGCAATATGGGCCGTAAAGTAATTATTTCATAATTAGTGACTTTTAGTGAATTATTTGAATATGTTTCAATTTTTCATGCTAGAAATTTTCGGCTCTTCGAATATAGCAGCTCAAGGACAAGAATAATGCTATTTGCCACAGGCAATTTTTAATATTCCATAAAGCGTTAAAATAATCCTCCCGCATATAATATATGTAATGTCTAGAACATGGCGCACATGATGGATTTGCGGACCTGCAATTACTTTCGGCGCCAGCAGCCAGCAAAAGCAAAGCCTTCTGAACCCGCATCTATTAGAGAGAGTCGCCGCTGGGACGCGCATTTAGACCCCACCTTTAATGAAAAAAAGATGACAGACCTCTATGCGTACCCTTTCTACATATTTACAGAACTGTAAACAGGTGATATTCTGGATCATCTGTGGGAAGGAAGGCCTTGGGAAGCAAGTATAGAGTTCCTAACGAAAATATTTAGCCAGCTATTTGTCTAGTCGGACCAACTTTGTTCTCATTAAACATGAGAAGTCCGATTTCATCCTCATAAGCCTATATATGTACACTGCAGGACGAAGGAATGCGTAGACATGCTAATGAAATAGGATTTCTTCTCGAAGATACCTCATATAGCCCAGTACGGAAAGAGAGAAAGTGTGTAATTGTGAAGAAGAAGATGCACTATTTTTTGCAAACAAAAGTGCCGGCCTTTTCTAGCTTGGCTCCACTCATACGTTCAGCAGCAAACGCTTGGCTGTAGCATTTAACAGAATGACTAAATGCGAACCAGCTATGTTCAAATGTTCACAAAGATAAGTTCACCATATTACATATTGGCGTAGTGAACTAAGTTTGACACAAAAGAAAGCTATTGAGTTAAAAGGAAGGTTTGTTTAATTCACGTGCCATCATAGCTTGAACCCGTTTCATTTTATTTCTCATCGGACAGTGTCCTTAGCATTCGGGAAATGTATCGCCATGGCCTTTCCGTATTTATATTTATTGTGTACATCACTGGCTATCAAGTATTTATATCACAACCTGTTAACATTGCCCGGAATTTTTACTTCCAACATTCTATGTTTATAAAACTAGTAACTAGAAGTATCTTTGGACATCAGTCTTTAAAATGGCAAATGCATGGTCTCTTAAATACCCATCTGCAAGTACCATCCTTAATAACACAATGGCTCTACTCTTATGCTTTTAGAAAGCAATCGTTTATTTATCTTCCTGAATTTGCTAAGCTTTCCTCACGGTTTATTTGTGGATACACATGTTTTGCGTATCAGATAACAAAGTAGTGCGTTCCCCATATATCTTTCCTCTTTTACTTTATTTAACTTTCTTATTTCTATAAGTGCACGTTAGCTACTTGTTTCTCTATTTCATATGTATTTTTTGTGTTACATTTGCTCTGTTACTAGACAAGATTTAATTCTGCTGGAATAGTCCTCAAGCTCTTCGTTAACCTTTATGCACTTTGTTGTGTTTTCTTTTTCCTCCAAAGTCATTGTGTGTTGAATATATGCTGTGGTGCCTACAGTCGAGTTATCGTTGATGTCACCTTTCATATCCAGCATTATATAATATTTTTTTCAGATAAAGTCGATTCGTGCATAGCGTGTGGAAATACTGAGCATATTGTTATAGAGTCTGAAAATATCCAGTCAGCGATAAATGTCGAAGCAGTAGGCTTGACAGAAGCGTTAAGTTTTAAGGACTATAGGGAAGCCATAAATGAGACTGTCTGTAGTCACTAGTAAACACGGCAGGACGATTGGTGGCGCTGTAAGGGTTGGGGTCGGGCATGAAATAGATGGTAGCTGGCCCATGCCGTCGTCCAACTCACCCACGCTGAGGACGTTGTTGAAAGGAAGGACTTGTTCTCATCGAGAACGAGGAACATGGCATGTATTTACAGTATCTACATGAGAACGTTACAGTTCATAAGTCTAGCATGACTGAAAGAGAATGCACACTGAATCAGCCAACAACGGCTGCTTAAATACACTTTGTCCACCCTAGATCCTTAGGTGAGGGAAAACGGCCGTTCAACCTTCAACCAATGGGAGCGTCCAAAGTCATCACAGCCGACCTGCCTTTGAGGGGGAGGGTTTACACACTCACTTGCGCACAGGTTTCACTAAACACACCGAGGTGAATGGGTTCTCGCAGACAGAGGTCTTGACCCGAGCAGGCGCCTCTTTGATCCCAGAGCTGACCCCGCAGACAGTGGCCGCCGCGTCTGTCCATTGACTGACGTCTTCTGGGGCCCGTGAGACCACACCGCAAAACACCTTATTCCAGGAGTTCCCCCGCTCCAAACAAACCGTGAAGGCGACAGGCGACGGCGAATCCACTAACAATACTTGGTCCGTCGACCGCGCCTAGACATACCGGCGCCGTACGGCTGTTGACGCGGCGCATTGTCGTCTTTACAAAGCGAGTCGTCGCAAGGGGGTGGGAAGGCTTCGGAGGTCACTTCTCCGAAGATCGCCAGCCCCGCACGCCGATCGTAACAGCGCAAAGGAAGGGATAACACGCAATAGAAGGAAATTTGTATAACTAGTGTTGCTTGCACAAAGTTACTCAAAACATTTATACGCAAGAAAGTTTTAAAGAGTTAAGAAGCTTGGTGGTAGGTACCAGCGCCCCGTTTCAAAATGAATGCTCACATCGTCATCATCATTCCTTATACACAGAAAAGATTATTTTACAGATAAACAATGCGAGACTAGGTTTTCTAAGATGTTCAAAATTTCGTAGCTTATGGCCTCGAATCCTGATATATGATATCGCCATCATACACTCGGGACCGCATGTATAATTCACTGCTATAAGGAGCGGTTCATAAAAGCAGGGTTTGACTAAACTGCCTCCAAGATCAGCCGGCGTGACGAATCCGAATACGACCTCCCGGCTTTTTGATCCGTACTATGCTGTCGCGCTAAAATGAGCGTAGTGGAGATTCGTGCTACGTTGAATTTTCGCTTCGGAGAAGACCCTTCGCGGTGAGACCCCTGAGGCACGGCGGGCGATCATCCGCCGGCCCAAGGCGATCACCGACGAGTTCATGGGAGTTCTGGACCAAGGGCTCCTCCCCTATACCCCCTTCCCTAAAAGGTAAATGAAGTTTTCATCACCATCGTCGACTGCTCTCAAGGAGCATGTATCGATGCTGCATGAGCGGCCCGTGTGCAGAGGGTTAAAGGGTCTCCAGACACACTTACCGCGTTTCAACCAACTCGCTGGCGGAATCAGTACAGCGTTCTGCCTTCTGCTACTGGCACAACCGTTGTGTACACGCATACTAATAAAGTGCGCGGGCGTTCCCGCTGGGCTTATTCGCGTATGCACTGATTTGAGTGGAACGAGCCGTCTAACGGCGACGGTTCTGCCGTTGGACTCGTCACGTTCACCATAGAGGTGCGATGACTGGAACGCCACCTGGCGACGCTCCTCATCAGGTTAGCGTAGGAAGTCTAGACGCAAGCTTTACATTCAGGCTGCGTATGCCAGCAGTGCGAGACGCCTTGTTATTCATTTTGCCTAGCAGCAATTGCCTTGCAAGCTGTGCCGCGCAAACATGTTGCATTCGCGTTTAGTTAGAACACCGTCCGAGGAGTTCAAGCGTAACTCAAAACCTCGCTCGCGCTGTCAGTGCTTCGCCCCTTCGAAAGAAACAGACAAAATTTTTGTGGAGTGCGCTGCACGATGGAAAATCTACGTACAATACTGCAGTAACTGTCGTGCAAGTAGGGATAGGTCCGCGCTATATAACTGAGCAACCAAAGTTGTTCTAGGATTTAAGAAGCTCGTGATAAAATATTTATTTTGTTCGCAGACAAAAATTTTCGTGCAGACTGCTGAGATTCGTATTCGGACTCGCACGCGGGTTTCTTTAAACAGTACGCGCACGTTATATAACTATTACGTGAGCAGAGGCATTTGGGGTGAGCATATTCTTAATGCTGTCGCAATCCATAGGGCGGCATGGCTTGATTACATCGAAGTGGTTGCAGGCCGGACTCTGCTCACAAATGCCATTTCATCACCTCATACTCTAAGGCGATAGCGTTGAGGGCCCTGTGTCGCAGAGAATCCGGGGTCGGCACCGGCATCTACGGCGGTGTCTGTATGGCAAAATTCATCCCGAACCGAGCATCCCGATAAACGCACACCCTCCGCGTGACGCGTATGCGTTACTGAACCAATTGAATTTCCCAAGCTAAAATGAGTCAGAAAATTCGTAAAGTGCGACTTAGACACTACCTACAGAAATGATAGCGTTGGAATGTAATTTGAATACACGAGAAAACATAATTCTGTTACGCGGAAATTCAAACACGAACCCCTCTTCCAGATGCCGTTTGAGGTATATCATGGAACGGCACACCCTGCTCGTTTCTTTGCAACACCGTCCAGAGAGTACTTGGCCTGGTGGGGGCGGGGGTAGGCAAAAAATGCTGGCTGTCCTGTAACCGAAAGTTAATGCAAACATGAGATGTCTGCCGGCAAAGCAGATTCGTTGGATTACTCACAACCATCTCACAACCTTCTCACAGCCATTCGCGGCACGCCGGATGCTACCGGCCTGGTCAAAACCCGCGCTGCGGAACTCACGGACCGCTGGCATTGAAAAAAGCACAGGCAACCTTGCCTCAGCGCCAAAAGATGATAATCAAGCATATGGTGCCATGTATCTGTCTTTTGAACGTCGCCACTGGAAATGACAAATTAAACTTCAGCGGACTAGAAGTTGCAGCTTGTATGATAAAGTGAACAATGATAAGAAAGAAATCAGAAGCAATATTTTTTTTTGAAACTGGTTCGGCAGTAACTAGAGTATGTAATGCGGTCCTACAGGGGTTGGGGGCTAGGGACCGCATTTTCTTAAGTTTGGCTGGTTGCACGCACGATCGCATTTTGCGCTCGCAACGATACCCGGATGTACTCTTTCCGTTCTTGCCCCATTCTCAACTTGAGTGCCCGGATAACGTCTCTGGATTTCGGGTCAAGGTCTCTTGAAGGTCGTCGACGATGGGAGTTAAAGACAATCCATGTTCAAAAAAAAGAACCAGAAAGCTCACCTTCGTACATAGCGTTCGCCGCCAGCGCTTCCAGGAAAACATTACGGTTACCTAAGCTGCAGTAGTGCAGGAGTGGTCGCAGCTACACTCTGGCGTCGCAGGAAGCCTCACCGCCGCTGATAGCTCGCCCCCGATATCGTCGCTAGGCCTTTTACGGTTCACTTCGAATCTGTAGCTGATGGCGCTTTGCGCTTCTGAATGAACTACCGGCGCTCCCAAACAGCAATGTCTTGTAAGACGCCTCACCCGCTCTTCGCAATAATTTCGTACGAAGAATACCTACTCGTATTTGCGGCGCTGGCAGCTGAAAGGAGAAATATTTGAAACGGCGTGCGATCGCACCTGCCTGAATCTTACGCCACTCACGGTCGTAGTTTTCACGAAAATCATTGAACGATAGGGTTATATTGCCGCTTATTTAGTTGTCGCAATTAACCACGCAGCAATAACGATATCCTTCAAACTTTTTTTTTCAAGGATTTAGCACATCCACCGCTGTACTGCCCTGGGTAATTTTTTTCTCTTTGTATGACTAAGCAATGCGCGCGATGTCCGCAAGGGGGCACTGTGTATCAACTCGAAACTTAATTGTGATAACTCAAAGGGAAGCTCATTACTTTTCGAAGTGAGATCAGGATGCCTTAGAACCCGTACTTATAAAGCGAGGTATAAGGACCAAGAAGCATGTGCTTGCTGTGGTAAAGCTAGGGAAACGATGGAGCACGTTTTATTAGAATGTGAAGATACCTACCCAGCGGTCGATTTAGGCATCACTGATCTTCTTGAAGCCCTTGGGTTCATCGTGAACAGGGGGAAATAAACATGTCCGCAGTAGAGATAAGTATAAGCGGCAATTGGAAGACTGGTGGAAAAAAAGTATGGAGACGGCAAACGGAGCCGTTCAGAAACAATGTTTACAATAGGGGTTCAGAAAGTTCGGTTATAAGAATTCATCATTTTTTTCCTTCCCTGTTCTTTAACATAGCTAGGACACTAGGCGATATAATAACAAAAGCTTGGTGGCGCTACCATCACCCGTTCCAAAGCGGACGCTTATAGCATCCATACACCTATCCATCCATCCATCCATTCTAATTTCAGCGCTGGTTCTCCATAGCGAGTAAACTGTTGTTAAAGCGTAGTGTCCAACATCCGTGTCTAAAAGAACGAAATTAACATTTTGTTAGGATCGGGTGATGCTCAGTGCTCTTGTTCTTTTTTGCTTTGATTGCTGCAGTGCGCAGTATGTTTGAGAGCAGTTGTTTTGCGTTTTCAAGCTCCTCATTTGAGCAGGCGTCCAGTTCAAAACGGCATTACATGTCGGTATCAAATAAAGCAAATACGCCTCTTTCTTTATTTTGTGACCACACACAAACATGACATGCACTTTCCCTGAGAAATAGAAAATATTTAGCGTTCGTTTCGATAGTAGAATGTTCTTGCTTAAATATTAGCATTAGATTAAAAAACGACCCTGTTACTAGAAGCGTAGCAACAATCCATCAAGAAAGTAAAAATGGAGATACAAGGCGCTAGACTGCAGCACTACGACAGCAAGTGGCGGCATCGAGCGGCAGAATATTAAAATGCAAATGTATAGCCTCTGAGATGGCGCATACCCGGGTTTCGGAGGCAACGGCGAGAATGCAGCCTTGATCCACCGGTGGTCAGGAGATGGCAGCACTCAGTCAGCTACGGCGCAACGTGGCAGCGTAATGTTTTGGAGCAAATACAAAAACGTTGGCGAAGCACCGCGTTAGATACCTTTAAAATGTGTTGAAAACATTTTTTAACGCCACTTATTCTACTTCTGCGCATTCAAGCTTTTTTAAAGACGTTAGCACATTTAAACTCCCTAAGAACGTTGTTTACACACGTAAACAAAGGTCATAAATTCAAGTTCAATTTTATTCTCATCTGAAGGATGAGGGTAGGCTCGGGTGAAACGTGGAAACGAGCTCATTTATAGACGTGAGAAACAATTATTTTTAAAACTGGCAGAAAAAAAGAATGATGGCTAAGTTATGCGAGTTCATCATCACAAATTTGGACTGGAAGTATAAAAACTTTCCAAAGGCGACATTTTGCTGAAAGATACCATTGTAGGCCATTATTCCTCATAAAGAAGAGAAAGCAGTTCCTTGAAATTTACTTCCATACTTTAATCTTTTCTTACTTAATTTACTTTAACTACATATAGCTAATCTAGCCTTCCCACACCAACGAAGAGGTAAAAACATCCCAGAGTGATCTTCGAGACGTGACACATTGTCTAGATGCGTCCAGCGCTTTGCGTGCACACTTCCTTTACGTCCGTTGTCCTTCTGTCAAGCTGCAATTTTCTTTCGTGAAATAACTAATGCAGTGGATGCTAACCATCTTCAGTCTCCTCTAATTAATGTAGCAAACTGCTGCAAATATTGGCTAATGGAACTAAACGTTGGCCAATCTAAAGTGATGAGGGCATCCCGAATAATTAAAGCATGCATACATATTACCTTAATAATTTTCCCTTAGAATTAGCTCACTCCTATAAATACCTAGCCGTGCATATCTCTGATAATTTGTCTTGAAATGTTCATACCAACTACGTAATTCGCAATGCTAACCCAGATACGTCCGGAACTTGAATGCGCTGTTTGGGATCCTGCCATTGACAAACTAATCAATTGATTGGAAGTTGTGCAAAATAATTCAGTTCATTTTGTTTTACGTAATTACAAATGAACGGCAACTTTCCTTTCCCGTTTGCTGTAACCCGCTCCCCTCTTTAATACTTTTGGCTCTGAGCGTAATAATAAATAAATAAATACCAAGGCACACCAGGCAAGAAGGATGTCCTTTTCAGCAGTAAAGCTACGGAAACGATGGAACATGCTTTATTAGAATGCGAAGATATCTACCCAGCTGTTGGTTTAGGTTCCGCTGGCGTCGTTGAAGCCCTCGCGTACAGGGATAGCAGAGAGAAACCCGTCCGCAATAGAGATTAGTAAAAGCCGACGAACGTTTCATCGTGCTCTGTCCAGCACAGGTCCCATTTCTTTTCCTGCACAGGTCCCGATTCGTTCCCTGCACTTGATTCCACTGATGTGTGAAAAAATATATTTTGGGCAGACCGGCAGATGCCTCAACGATAGGCGGCTTGAGCGCAAAAATAATGTGCCTAATGTGGTGCTGGACCATTTCGGCACTCACTTCCGCTAATGTGGCTGCATCCCGCTTCTTGCTTGATCAGTGCGTTGTAGTGGCAAGGCAGGGATAATGGAAGGATAAGCAATTTCTAAGCTTCGTGTCTGCTGCGTAAGCACTTCTTCTATCGAACTATCACGTCTCCAGCGTGATTGTCTGGCCGGGTTGTAGGATAACTGCGGGTGCCTGCGACAAGCGATTAGACTCGTCTCCGTTATCACTGGTTCTAGTTTTTTTTTTTTTTTTTTTCAGACACCTGTATATATGCTGCTCTTATTCTGTAAATAAAGATCTGGTGGAAGTCCTGCAGTGATCTTTCTTCTCTGCACTCTCTTTATACCCTAAACCATTCGTACGTTGCGCAGAACACCGTCATGAACAATTACCAACTCACCCTATAGCTTCCACGCTTGTATCGTAGCAACAACAGCTTGCTCAATTTTTTTTTTTTTCATACAAGCCCGACATGCGTGAAAGTTATCAAATGGCAGCGACTGCGATTAGGAAAGGCCAATCGCCCAAAGAAACGAAAAAGAACACAGCTCACACTTGGCGATGATTTCGCTGCAAGCCTTTGCTGACGCCTACGGAGAAGACTAATCGCTGCGGAGAAGCCGATTGTGAGGGCGTTGTCAAAGAGCGCGCGAACTGTCCACAATTTTGTTCAGAGCCTTGCCTCGGAGAATAAATGCATTCTGTCGACAGTCGCAGCTTGCGTTTGCTTTACGTTTTACGTAAGATAGAATTGACTCAACAAACAAACAGAGCCTTACGTTGCTGGTTAGCGCTCGTCCTGTCCACTCCCTCATCACGTGCCGTTTGAAGTCGCGGTTATTTTCCTCTTCAAACATGTCGGACCAACTGGCCCAAAGTTCCTCCCCCTAGAGCCTTACGTAGTGAGGCTAAAGCAAGGGTAATGAAAACGATAAGAGTCGAGCCTATTAACCAACCCCATCATTGCAGTCCGGCATACGAAATGCGCGTCCGGGAAGAAAGAACTCTGGCCAAAAGACTCGGTGCTCCACGCTTTTCTTGTCGAGAAACACGTTCTAAGGAAGGAGACAAACACAGAGATTGATGCGGACGGAATATATGGGACAGGCGTAAGCAGACAGGCAAAGGAACATCGTTCAAGCACACGTACACGAAAGTATAAAGCCATACGCTGCACAACTAAGACTCGCGCCAGCCAAATGCCTTCCCCGAGAAGAGCCCAAAGCCGTAAGCGAAAAATACCCGGACATCTGGAAAGGAACAAAGAACATCCACAACAGGCTCCAAAAAGCGCAGCGGCGTAAATCTCTCCTCAAAGGGAGCGCCAGTCGCATTACCCGAACAACAACAACACCGGGAACAGCAGCCACTGCCCGTGGCTGGTACGAAAAATAGCTCCGGGGAAAATTGGGAAGCCCTCTGTCCAATACAGATGGGAAGCAGATTGTGCCGCGGAAATAAAAAAGGAAAGAAAGAGCGCGATACATTTGGCGTCTCCGTCTTTTCTGCACCGCCCGGAAAGGGAGGCGACAGACATCGGAGGAACAAGTACAGTGGTAGCTTATGCAATCTTCAAAGCAACCTGGTTCCGATATGAGAGGCGAAAATTCGGCGGTACGTGGCACTCAAGACTGCTTACGTGTAGTAATGCTAAAGCATTATACCGTTTGTATAACTCGGAACGTCACGAGCGTATAAAACGAGAACGTTCGTGACGTCACGAACGTTCTCGTTTTATACGCTCGTGACGTGGCGCCACCTCCTCCCCATTCGCCGCGCCGTCACGCGCCCAATGTCCCACGCACTAGGCCACTCCTTTAGTCACCCCAATGGCTGCGACGTGTCGTGTGCAATTAGTCAGCCAGATTAGGGGAGCCACCGAGGCGTCAGGGAAGCGCGCATCGTCTCGCACCTGGGTGCGCACGGGTTGGATCACCACCGAGACCGAAATTTACGAAATTTTCTTTTCAATGCCGTTCATTTACTGTGCGTATCGGAACATTCCTTAGAAATTTGACGTCCATCCGAGAATATTGTGACGTCTTTTTACTCTTTCTTTTTTTTTTGCGCCGTAGGACGTTTTTTGGTACCATATTTTGGTCACGCCAACGCCGGCAGATGTTCACATGTTGGGGAATATAATGCCTTCGCGTTAAAAGGTGTGAGGGCAACCGACGGGCTCGATTTTATCTTAATAACAACCACATGCGAAGCCAATACATAATAGAGCCAGTTAGTAAATGATAGCCAAATTTTACTGCGTTGATTAATTGTAGCGTAAAAGTAATAAGGAAAATACAATTGAAAATGGACGAAACGACTACTCGCCGCAGGTTTCGAGCCGAACAGACATCATCCGTATTGTGTTTGCAGCGTTCTACAATTTTTTTTAATTGTTACGTTATGGTATCAATAATGTTAAACTTTAGTAACACTAGAGTAATGTTCACTGTCTGCATTCATGTAACCAGTATATGTTGTTGTAATGCATCACTGTAACCTGTTATTTCCTACATTTCATTAGATATTTGATTGTTTTGTAAACGTTTCACGTATTATATTACGCTCCTGCTATGCTCTAAGCTGAGAGCAGCAGTATTGAAAAATAAATAAATAAATAAATAAATAAATAAATAAATAAATACTTTCAGGGCCCAAAGACACTACATAAAGGAGTGGGGGGAGAATGGCATAACGTGCAGCTAACAAAATAAAGAAAGACGTCTCAGCACTACTTGTGCTGAGATGGCAGCTGTCCGCCGAGCCACCTTCTTGTGCTTTTCGGCAAGTGTACGATATTAGTCGAGGGAGCTCGGAGGTGGATACGGGGCGGGTCCAGAATGTGCTCGTACACTGTAGGCCTTACGTCATGCGCAAGCTTAGGAGCAGGTAACTGGCCAATAAACCTTCTATATGCTATCCAAGCGGTGTATACAGTTTAGACGCTCACCCAAGAAACGAGCAAGAAGAAATCAGGAAAATCGGCCACCTCGATTTTCTCCTCAGTAGCACTGACACGAAGCCCTACGACATGTTCTTCGATTTCATTTAAGGACCAGCGCAGGTGTGAAAGCAGCGGTAGTTGCGTTCGCGAAGATTTTTTTCAGCTCTTTCTTGGCGCCAATTATCGCTTACCGAGAGAAAGTCGAACACCGACAGTGACACAGGAGGGCGTGACTGTCATGAGGTGGGTGCGCGAACACACTGTCAAACCTCAGAGTCCGTGTGAGGCGAAAAACACCGAATAAATTTCCAAGCATGAAAGCTGCGCGAATCTGCGCCAAAGCAGCACAGCAGTAACACATCCAGCTTCCAACTGCGCAATGCCACAGGAGGGATGGGTTTGAATCTTAGCGGCGGTGGAGCCTGATGCTGCACCTTTCTCCGGCCTATGGAGAAGGGCGAGAGAGTGATGAAGAGTTGGCCTGCACCAGGCTTGTATAGGCGTGAAATGGAAACGGTGAATAATAGTGAGAGTGTGGACTCATATTTACGAAGCTGGGAAACGGATCACATTGCGGTGTGAATGCATGTGTGTTGTGTAATGCGCGAATAACAGTGCATCTCGTTTGCGAAAATGTGGACTCTCAGGACTTGCAATAGGGGCAGCTCGCAGCGACTTAAGGACCCGTCATTTTTTTTTTTCTACAGGTGGGAATGAATGACACACCGTCATCGGTGTGCGCGTATATTTAAGTGCCGTCTATGCTCTGTGGATTAAAAATAAAGAGTTTGAGCATAATCTATCTGCTTACAGGTGATAACTTTAAACGAGCTCATAGCATGTTATTTTGCCATTGTCGGAACAGCCTGGGCTTGGCCGCAAGGATATTGCATGCGCTACTAGCACGTTTTTATCGTTGAGGAAGCTGCGTAGTGTCTAAGCTTGGCCCCGGGATTGCTCAAAAAGTGTTCCACTAAAATTATCGCGCTTTATAGCAGATCTCGTGGCTCTTGACTAAAACATTGAGTTTTGTTGTTTTATTTATAGTTTCTATACCTACCGTTATGGCACGAAATTTATGATGTGATGATGCACATGAACACGCAAAACTAAGTCTATATACAGTTAAACGCAGCAAAGGAGGCACAGGCACAGAGAAATTGATGCGCAAGGAATTATGCATTATTTATATACACTTCGTGCAGTGACATTGGGATGAGTAATACGCATCAAATTAATTAAAATATGGTGTTCAACAGTAGAGTCGACAGTAGTTCAATAGTAGAGTAATCAGTAGAGTCGCTTATGAAGAACGCTGTAAGGAAAAGCTCCGGATGGACCACCGGGTCTTTCTTTTTTTTTTACTGTCTACCTAAAGTGCGGTAATGACTGTTCTTGCATTCTTCTTTTACAACTGGATATGGCTGATAGTTGTAGACGAAGTTAATCTTGATGTAATTGAATATTGCAATGTAAATGGAGGCAAATTAAGTACATTCACGTCAAAGCAGTGTAAATTATGGAAATTGTGGTTTCGGCCCCGGAAATACGTCCATCTTCTCTTGTAGAAGATTCTCCTTCAAAAAGTCATATTTTATACCTGTTAGAACTACGGCAGGGCCATTCTTAAGAAAGCGCCATATGGCTGAACTAAATTAAGGCACCATGCACTGGACAACAACGCTACGTCGTTGCGACAGTATATCGAGGACAGTTACTTTCAAAGCACAATTCGCAGAAGCCATCAGTTAAAAAAAATGACATGCAAGCATTCCGACACAAGCAGTGCTCCTATGCAGGGAGGTCGAACGGGCTGATGGTTTTTTTTTTTTTTTTTTTTTTTGCCAACGAGCATCTACTTCGGAGGTGCGGCAGATGGAAGGGGCACTATGAGTGACGTCACGCTGCTTGCCGACAGGGAAAAGTCTACATCCCACTGGTTGTCGAGCAGGCGTTTACGACTGGCTTATTGAAAATCTACGTTCGTAAAACTGACGGTGGTTTCCTTTCGCAAACTAAGCGAGATTTGTCTCGAGCTAGCAGTTACAGACGCGGACAAATGAAATGGCAACAAAAAAATTACGAAAAGCAGATATCTTGGAAGTAGTAACTCGCGAAGGACAATTAGGCACCACCATTTATGTGGTCACACAGATTGTGCTTGCAATAAGTGCGCGATCCGACACCATGCCAGCGATACAGAAATTCGCAAAAGCGAAAGCAAAATAACGAAATTTAGTCACCCCGAACTGCTTTTATTTGAAATATACGCAACAGTACATGATCCTAAAATAATATAGCACCCGCAGAGCTGCGTCAGAGCACGTATGAGTTAAAAGAAGGTTAATCGCAAGCCCGTAAAGGAACCCCATTTGATTAGTCAAATTTCGTACGAGAACCACAGGACTAATGCGCCAATGGGAAACCGGGGATTTCAGTTTATTTCTTTGTATTGAATGCGTTATACTGCCAGAAACTGTTCTCAAAGCCTGCTACAACTAGTCTTTTGTTCCTTTCAATGTAATGCTATCATTTTTACGTAAAGACGATCATGTGTACATTAAATAAAAGTGCTGTGAGTTCGTATAAAGCCTACTGCAAGCGCATGCAAAATGTGATACAGAGTGGCCCAAAGCGAGTTGGCACTAATGACACAGATATACATGAAAGCAACGCAATTTCAACGTGGGCCAACTTTGGCTAGGAAATTAAAGAAAACACTCACGCTGGAACGTTGGTACGGTCGCCTTTATGGCCACATTCCCACGACATTAGCGAGGGATAACAGCGTATGCATAGTTGCCGTCGCTTAAAGCGCTTGGAATGCAGCCTTCGCTACAGACTACGTATGCCGGCCAAAATATACGATCTGCGACGCAATGTTTTGTTTCATTATCCCGAATTGTAGTTTTCGCGATAACCGCAAGTTAGCTCCACAGCGCTGGCTAATTTTCCGCTCTTTCCTCACAGACCACAAAGTACGTGGGTGCCCAGAGCTTACGGTTCAGTGGGAAAATAAAGGAAATTAGATCGCATAGCAAGCATAGCAGCAGTGTACGGTTTTGGAAAGAAAACACTTAATTTGGGCAGGGTGGGAGTGGGGGGAGGGGGGGTGTAAATTCCCGTTCTCGGTTCCATCCAAAGAAGCAGGTATGTATAGAAGGAATAAATACACGTACGATAGTGTCCTTGTGTAATTATATTTTGTCATAATATCCCAAAATGACCACATTTGATTATTTTAGCTTTACTTCTTGCATAGTGATAATGTCAGGCTTTTTGTCTTTGCTCCCCGCATTTATTCATTTTGTAATAAAAGCAAACACAAACTGAATCGGAAGCCCTTTGATGTCTTTTGTGGGCCACGAACTTAGGATGACGCAAAATTTATAAGCGACACCTTCATAAGAAGTATTTGCGAAATATTGCTTGATAGCAAAATCCTACATTATATTCAGTTGAATGTCAACAGAAACCTTATTGAAGAAAATGACAGTCAAGGAAAAGTAATGAATTTCTCTAACAACTTTTACAGAATGGAAGCACCAGAATGTACACTGCAGCAATATTTATCACTGATAATTGTTAAACCTTGTGTGTATTTCCTAGTGATGGCCGGCTCTAAAGACAATGCTGAAACCAAACTTCACTTCACAAATAAGGCACCACAGACAAAGCCTGCTTAGTTTTCATCAAGAGAAACGTTATGTTCATTGTCAAAAGAGTCCGTGCTGTGAAAATAATACTGAAACACGTGAAATAATTTCCTGGTGGATGTATCATTACTCCCGTAATATGGAATTGCAAACAAGAGCTCACCGAAGATTAATGAAAACACATTTTCGTAAAAGCATGCACCATAGTCCACCTATTGCTATGTTTTAGCAATTGATATTGCTGGCTGTCTTACACCACCTAAGTGACCGCAAGGATACTTTTCTCTTTTTCCTCAGAATACTTTTTTGCCGCGTTGAAAAGAACGATGACGTTGCATGGTATGTGACTAAAAGTGCTCACGACCGCCTTTTCGTTTGTGATTAACGTTGTATTGACTTCAGTCACGCGTGTAGCAAGGTAAATATACCTGGTGGTGAAGCTACCATACCTGTAGAAGCCCATACGTTCAGAACTATAGGCGGTTCCACAGCAGCCGATAGAGGTTAGCGCCATCTGCGTGACGTGGGAACACTTCCGGTGGAAGAGAGAAATAATGTGACGCCATATGCGTTAAAAACAGAAGCGACGCATTTTTTCTCAAAGGCACATGATTTGCTTCACTGGCCTGCCGCAAGAACTATATATTCAAATGCCCCGCAAATCGACTCGACGGGTGTTTCGAGACTTCAGCGCGCAAAGCGATGGTGCAAAAGGTCAGCCGTACGGGTGTCGAAATTTCACCCCTGCACAGAACAGACTTTCTTCGGAGACCGACGAAAGCTTTGAGTGTGGAGTGCTTGGTTCTATCGTCGGACGCGAAACCCGCTGGCCAGCGCAGCCGCACGAAGACAGTTAAAGTAAACAATTATCTGGCGGTCGTAACTCACTGCTTTTTACCGAACAGGCTAAGAGAGGACCAAGCGAGCCGCACCACCAAAGTCTGAGAGAAACGTTGACAAACAAAACAACACAACGTGTGAGTGGGGTCGTACTGTAACAGGTGAACTTTACGAGCGCGCCTTTCTGCGCACTTGAAGAGCTGCAGTGCATTGCAACTGGTATGGCTAACCTCCTGGTCTTTGCTTCCCTTCTGTCTCTCTCTTTTTGCAAGTGGTAACGGCGTCAAATTCGGTAGTGGTCGCAGAAGAAGAGCAATTTATTGTTATTTCTGGGCGAAATAGAGTTGCCCTTTTCTTTCCTCACCACGCGTATGGAAAATTGATTAGGAATTTCATTTTCGTGTGAATGAATCAATGCATGCACTTGTTTTAATTAAAAAAACGCTTTCTTCTTAATGTTTGTTCCCTCCTCACATAGTCTGGCCTCAGTCGCTGCTCCCATACCTAAGTACACTTGCTGATGTCAGTGACAATTGATTCAGAATGATTTTTCGCCCGAAGCTTCGCGACCTGTATATATCGACCTTGTGTGTTCTTTGGAAGGCAATTAAGGTCAATGACCGTCATAATCTACAAGCTACGGCAACTCTGCCAACACTGGTCGCTCTCACTCCAAGCGTTTCCTATTATGTAAGTAAGTTGACCTACGCTCTTCCAAGCTGAAGTGCATGATAGGCTCGGCTTAAGTTTGGTCTATGAAACCCAACCTTTATGGCGCGCAAGAGCGTTAAAGTGAACAAGAAAAAACTGGGGCGGGAATGACAGGTACACGTAAAAAAAAAGCAAGATCAACATTGCAGATATATAGTAATTTTTTTTTTCAGAATAAAGTATGAACCAGTGTAGCCTAGCAGCCGTTTATGTAGCGTTTCCGAGCACAGATTTGCTACACTGCAAGTCATTGCAGCGCAGGTTTCGCGTTAATTTAAATGTGTTCTGTAAAAAAATATGCATAACGCTTACCGCATAAAACTCCTGAGCAGTTGAGCGCCTCATTTGCGCGCACAGTCGTCTGATATTATTTTTTTGGCAACATTTAAATTTCGGTTGAGCATCATATTAACAATCATGAAGAAACGAATTTTATAAGAACTAAAAGAAAAAGAAAACCACAACCTCGAAATCACGAAAACCTGTAGGCAAATCGGTGTGAGCTACACGATTCACGCAAGTGCACATCAACAACACGTTGAAATATTTTTTGTTATCTAAGGGGAGTTTGTCGTTGCACTTGACGATAGTTTTAGAGAATGATGCTTGGTGCCTGTCTGAGATAACAAAAAAGAACAAAAAATAAACAAAGGATAGCAAACCGGTTAAGCTAAACTGATTAACTTCCCTGCCTTTCCTTCTCCTCTTTTTCCTTCCTTCCTTTTTGTTATCTGTATAACGAAACGCACCGACATGATTCAATACAAAAACAGCGTTCCTTCGACATTTCGGCGACATTCTGTTAGAATGCGCAGTGAATTGCGTTCCTTGTGGAATCTGTGCCGCAAAATAACATAATTATGGTTGGTTCACTGATTTCTTTTACCGCGAGTGTGCAGGTGTTCGTGCTTACCAATTTGAACTTGCCTTAACGTAGTAGGAAGAAGACGTTCCATCCATTTTTTTAGCGCGCTTCTTAAAGTGGCTATTTGGTCCACCTACCCAGGTGAGTTCGCATGTTATTTGCTGCCTTTCTAATGCTTTACGCAAGTTTCTCGCAATCATAGGTTGCGTGCGGCACCTTGCTCCTTCTTCAATAACTGGAACACACAGGCCGAATGAAAAAAAGGATCAAGCATCCAACTCACCGAAAAGCTGACTGTTCTTCACCGGTGAGCTGGAGCCGTCACACATCGCGGCCCACGACGAAGATTGTGTTAATTCAGTTTTTCCTTCCAACGCACTCAGCACTGAGAACTACGTAGTGGAACCGCCCACAGGCAGGAGCAGTTTTCTTGGCGGGAAGGACGCTCTTTACGCCAAGATACACCCGCGTATAGCTGTCCTTGATCTGCGGGAAAGACCGCGTGCGCTGGTTTTGGATCGGCTTGCTTCGACCTGCACAATCAATCAATCAATCAATCAATCAATCAATCAATCAATCAATCAATCAATCAATCAATCAATCAATCAATCAATCAATCAATCAATCAATCAATCAATAAATCAATCAATCAATCAATCAATCAATCAATCAATCAATCAATCAATCGAAAATTTCTTATTCAAACAATGGACATGGTTTAATGCCGTTAGGATGACAGCTACCAGAAGCGGCGACTTGATTAGTGATAACGACCAAGACAAACCAGAAAGAGGACAGAAAGGCCGTTTTTTATTGTATAAAGACCACAAGCTTCGGTTGCTTCCACAAGACACCGAGTACCACTGCTAGCTGCGACCGTTCGCGTGAGAGACCTGTTACTCTGAGGGAAACTATCAGCGTCTTTACTCGTTTCAGTCACTGCTGTTAGGGGCCAAGTGGAGCCTTCCAATTCTTCGACAGCCTTGCACGATCGTTGGCTAACCGGCGTGTCAGTGCCAGTGTCAGTGTCAGTGCCAGGCGTGTCAGTAAACGCGTGGGGCGGGGAAGTTGGCAAAAAACAGCGCATGTGCCCAAAGTCTAACCCGAACATAAGTGGTGTCTGCTGGTCTTTTTCTCACAGAAGCAAGACACAGCCGATCAGAGACCGCAAGAACCTGCGCTGCTGGTTCAAGTTTAGTTGCATCGCAGAATTGTCATTTTTGTTCAATAGATTCCAATGGACGCGACATATATTAGGAAAACTTATTAGGAAAACGACATGTATTAGGAAAAACACAGCTCCACATTGATACGAGCGCAACAAAGGAGCTCACTTAGAAAGCAATGTCTCGAGGATAAAGGCGGCACCCATACAACTTAGCTAACGAAATTGAAGAGAGATCTTGTAAAGCAATTGTTAGTTGTCATTAACGGCAAAAAAATATTTTTCAGTACTGTAGGTGCGCATGTTACATTTGCAAGAGTGCAGCGACGGTGATAGCGATTATATGTACAAGCAAGAAAATGAGTACTCTGTCGAATAAAGCAAAGAAAGAGTGCTGGTATTATACCTTATTTATATGGCCACGTACTTTTTGAGATTTCTTCGATTATGATATTTGGGATGTCATCCGCACCCAACGTTTTTTCTCAGCTTTAGATTTTCTATAAAAATTACTCTAACAGACGCTTGTGCTCGTCACTTCCGCCTCTTATGCTTGTCCATCTGTCGGCGCTACAAGTAGCTACAAAATTACTAACGCAACAATAGGGAGGCTTTGAATCTCCTATTATTATTTTTTTGATGACCCGGAAGTGAGGCATTGAATATATCTACCCGCGTAAAGACATTCTGAATCAGATGCAGGAAAATGCAACAAGCAGACGGAAGAGAAAATTCCATCTGCTTATAATCGTATTTCGTGCTGCCTTGAAATTGCTGAAGACATGAACACGAGGAAAAGGAGAACATAACTGAGACGAACTACACAGTAAGACTGCCTCTACTCTAAGAAGCTCCACGGAATTCAGGAGCATTCATATAGAAAAATGAAGATACGGGCCGACACACGTATTGAGAGATGAATGTTCAATTTCGAAACTACGCTTCACCGAGCGCTTCTTGCTTTATCAATAAGCTAAGCTATGCAGATCGCCTTTAAAGTACGGATAATAGCTACAATGTTCCCATTTTTTTCTGCTTCCTGTTTCTCAAGACACCGAGAGACTCGACAGTAAACGGAAGGTTAATACTACTGCGAAGTAAACGAAACTTCCATGGATAATTTCAAAGCGAGAAAAAGTGCAGATATTCAAACCCACAAATGTTTTGCATGCAGCCCAATACGCTAATGGCTTTTTAAAGCATTCTTGCGCAAGTAAGATAAAATTTCTTGCGAATCATCCTTGCTTCAGCAAGAAGTGCCTGCACGTCGATATCATGACAGCACGACCGCCGCGCTGCATTTCCGGTCTTCATTCACACGTGTTGCGCGTCCTTTGTAACTTTTTGAGGCGAAAGTGTTAAGGAGCCCGTGCAACTGAAAATCCAGCGGCGGCGTCCCACGTACGCGTCTGGCGTCGACCGCCGCCTCGGCACAATTCAGGACCACGGGTACTCAACCACTTCTCTACCTCCAAATTTGCTCATACCTCGTCTTTCATTCTTTACAAGATGATTTCCCGGAATCTGGAGAAGGGCAGCCCACAAAAAACGCAAATGAAAATAAAAACACGCCGACAGCGCATATACTTTATGCTAGCTCTTCTCACAGTGAAATATTAAAAGTTCGAAACAATAACAGGAGACTGACCAACGCAAGAGACCGCGTTTCAACCCGAAAGCTCGCCTTCGGGCATAGCGTTCGAGGCCAGCGTTTCCCGGTAAACGTTGCGGTTACATTAGCTGCAGTTGCCGGGAAGCATGAAAAGCAGTAAGGGGCTCTTTCAACGCTATCGCGTTCCATACTTAAAGACGAAGCTTAAGCGACTTCCAAAATTTTCAACTGATGGTACGAAGCGGAGGATTGGTATTCACTCTACATGCTGCAGGTCCGGCTTCGATTCGTCGTGAGGTCTAGACATTCTTTTTGCATGGTCATTGTATTGAGGCGAGATAGGCAGACCAAAGTGGTGCATGGTAGCGAAATAAATGCTCTTTTTCGCATTAATTAATATATGTAGAATGTACACGATTAGCATTCGAACTTGTGTTGTTAACCAAATTGTGGACTGCTCCTTGTAGATAACATGTTGCAGACAGCCCACAGGGAAGTCAAAGGGCCACGCTTAAACCAAAAATAAAACAGTCATTACGATATTTCTCCGTGAACAGTATGAATGTTTTCTCTAGCAAAAAAAAGAGCAAGTCTATAAGAAGGTAGAACAGCCTACTTGAAATCTGTAGAGAATATCTAAATTGTCTAAATTATTTTCCCTAAAATATCCGCCCCGCATTTAGTTATAACCAATATATTGCCATAATTGTGTGACCTTCATCGTTGCTACTTGAGAGAGACAAAGGTGTTTATTTAAAAGCAGAGAGGGTTCCCGGTGTATCATTTGCCCGCCAGCTACTCTGCGAGGGGGAGGGGAGAGAAAGGCCCTAGAAAAAAGAAGTCGCGACACCTAAATAAGAATTAACACAACGTGGTATTTTCACTTCACTTTTGAGTTAAACTAGTCCGAACATATATGTGTCATATTCTTAGCACTCTAAGCCTGATAAACTAAAATGAAAATTATCAAAACATGATCACTTCACTTTTGAATCCAACTTGGCCGAACATATACGTGTCGTATTCTTAGCACTATAAGCCTATCTGAAGAAAACGAAAGTAAGATAAGCCGCTGTCTCTCAATACAAGCGTGCAGACTAATCTCTGTGCAAGCTTTGTGATGCAAAGTGAAGCGTCGCAAGCATCGCCAGCTCCAACTCCTCCCTCCATCTCATCAATCCTCTCTGGTCGTCACTGATGGAAATGCGACCCCCTCTTCAAGGCGACTGACATCGAAACTTTGCCATTATCTAAGCAGAGGTTCTTCCATCTTTCTTGTCACTGGCACGCAGTAAGGTAAAAAAAAAGTTGTTGCAGAAGAAGAACTCTCATATTTTGCTCAAACCACTTCAACTCCACGACACTGCGTCACGAAGTTACACTTCGTGTTCGTTCTCGCTAAGTGCACCGAGATGCTAAATATATTTGAAGCTCAAGTTGGTGAGTGCGTGGGAGGCCTGATGGCGAAATCGTGGGCGATGCTTCTTTCTTCCTTTTTTTTTCTTTTTTGTAACAACGCCCCAAGTTCGCTGTGCTTCAGAGCAGCTGAAAAATTACACGTGCCGATAACGAAATAGTTTCGAGTTCGCGGCTGTAAAAGCGATCGGATGCGATTATTCATGGCTCAGTGCTTGACATTTAGTTCATGCTAATCTACTACCTACTCAAGCGGTACACATGTAAGCCAGGAAAGGCTTCGCTTGAAATATGGCTGCCGATAGAATATGGATGAATAAACAGAGCTAGCTGAGCACCAGCTTAATGGGAAGGGGGGGGGGGGGGGGTACGCAGTGCAGCGCAAATTTTCCTTGGGCCAGCTGACTAGACAGCGTGAACGCTAATGGAATCTTGGGGTGTGTCCCAAGTTGGTGGTCTGCCTTCAGCTACGGTATTTTGCTTACAACGAACACTTGCGTTTGCCTATTGCAACTAGACATGAAACACGGTGATAAAAGATTCGTATCTCGAAGGGAAAAGTAAATGCTAAGCAAAAAAATGAGGAAGGGAAGACAGAGGTGAGCGAATGCTCGAGCGATTGAAGGACACAGTACACAGAAATAAGGTTCTGAGCTGAGTAAGCAAACATGTTCCTAGTTAGGGGAAATTTGCTGGGTGTAACGAGCTCGTGTTGTTCTGCTTTCGAAAAGATAGTAGTTTGTGCCGAAAGAGATCTGCAAATTCAATACTTATGCAGCTAATCCTGCATTGTTGCACCATGAGATAGAGAGCAGTGGTTGTTTCTAAAGAAGGGAAAGGTTGCCACTGTATTATGGAGCCCTTCAGGAAGCACGGTTCAGCTCCATAAAACCAAAGGTGCGCAAGTGGCCCTGGTACTGCACTTATATTTGTACAGTACAGAGAGTGAAAGAAAGGGAAAAGATAGAAAAAAACAGGTATAGAGATAGAGACGACGCAGGGAAATTAGCCAGAGAATGGGCTAACTGTTTCTACTGCCCCGGCAAGGCAAACAATGCGTGGTGAATAGGATCTAGATCGTGCAGACAGCGCTATACCTCCAAAGACATTCCTAAAGAACAGTGGCCCTCCAAAAGTACAAAAGTATTGACTGCCCCGGGGCCAAATGATTAGCGGAGACAATGTCCCACAAGCGTCAGGAGAGTAAGTGGACGATATTTCCAATCATTCCAGTTGCACTGGATAGTGATTGCCTTTGCGTGTAAAATCAAAGACATAGGCACGATAGGCCAACTTTTTCTTAGCAGCTGTAGAAATCGAATGCCGCAATGTCAGTCACTTCAGTTTGCGCTGAATCAGCTTTCGTCAAGGAAACATCAACCACATAAGAGGTGCCTTGCGTCGGTGCAGCCAGGTCGAGATTAAATTTGCAGAGTAGACATCAGACCGTGCCATCGGGTATGCCTTATATTTAATGTATTGCATTCGAATAACGAATTATGTACAAGTACACGCATACTGTACTGAACTGCGGTGCATTACTTTTCACTACGATATGCGAACCAAGAAATTTAAACGAGCAGTAGTCCACCCCAGAATTCCTTGTTTGCAAACTGTAAGGAATATGGTTGTCTTCAAACGTGCTCTCGTCTACTGAAAACTGAATAGCGTCGTGCGTATGCAAATCAGAGGGAACGCAACAAAAGATATTCGCTTAGTTGAAAACAACGTTATTTAAGGATACTATAGCGCCTAATATTCAGCAAGTACATGATCTACCAAACGCGTTGCTGAGTGATATCTTAATAAATGTTTTAACGAATAAGTGAACAAGAATATCAAAACAACACGTTATAAGTGATTTTGTTCTAAAACGCTGGTCGGCGCTGGAAAAGCTTTCGCGTGTATTTCACAGCGAATAAGCATGACACGTTTTTCTTTGTTCTGTAAGTGGCTGGCTGCATACATATATTTGAGCGATTTCACTTTGGTCTTTCCGTCTTTCCAAGTGTTTCGAAAAGCGTGCGACTGTGGCACTTCGGTTGGGAAACTTTATATATTAAAGCCGTGCTTTCAGTTACTAGTACATTCGATATACCGGATGTTTCAGCGAACACTTTGAAAACATTTGAAGGTTTCCTGTCGCAGATAGAACAATTCCTGTTCATGAGCTGGTCTACTCGAAGAGGCGGACATTACTTGCGCAAGAAAAAAAATGAAATACATGATCGGCTTATTAATAAAAATTCACTGATTAAAAATTTAGCTGATTACCTTTTGGCGCATATTGCAGTTTACAAATTGTAGTCGTGGAGTTCTAAGGCACTTGGAATGAATGCTCAGGATGACACCAGTTTTAAGATATTAATTCACGCACTTTGCGGGGAAATCCTATGGCGGTCTATTTACTTTCTCAACAAAACGTCGTTTTACGCATTAAAGCACAAAAGTAACTGGAAAGCTGATGCATTTCTCCGCAAATTTCGGGAATTTAGACCTGGAAACTGGTGTCATCCTGAGAATTCCACGGCTAGAATTCTTAAAATACCATATGGCCATAAAGTAATTAGTTAAAATTTAGTTAGTGAATTTTGCTAAGTACTCGATCGTGAGTTTCAATTTTTTGTGCGATTAATGCCCGCCTTCTCGAGCAGACCGGCTCATCAGCTAGAATTGTGCTATCCTGCCACAGGCAACCTTTAAAAAGTTTTGAAAGTGTTCGCTGAAACACCCTGTATGTTTACATGAGCGAAAGCATAGGCACAAGAACTAGATGTATTCACAGCTCGTATTATCTTTCAAAAAATTCAGACGTTTACAGGAAGATGCAAGCTCTAAATAATTAACAGCTGTCGAAGAAGGAATGTCGGCACAGCCATCAACGACAATTAGGGCAGATGCTCTGCCGAAATAATCTCGGTGCAGCCATCAACAACAAGTGGAGATGCTTTGCCTAAATAATGTCGCTACAGCCATAAACGACAAGTGGATACGCTTTGCCAAAAAAATTGTGTTACGGAAGAAAATTACAGCGTCTGTAAATACCCGCAGGGGATAGCAGTCTGAACGAACGTCAGCTTCACAAAGCAACGAAATGTATTTTTCTTAAATATATCTGACTCTCTCTCTCTCTCTCTCTCTCTGCCATCTTTCTATATCGTCTCCTCTCTCTGCCCGGGTGAAAACTTCACTATAGCGGACGTCTTCTAGACGGAGCGTATGCAACAAAAAATATGAAAAAAATATTTCCCTCGCATAAGCAACGGTCCCAACAGCGTTCAGCTATGGGGACGGGAGGAAGCCCTTCTGAAAACCATTGCACTGGAAGCCATTTCTAAAGCAAACTACAAGGGGCTCGTTCACCTCCATCGCGAGTAACCCCGACATACAAAGCTCGATCAGCCCGTACTAAAATATTCATACGTGCCGCACAGTCCAAGGACCTTAATGCGACCTGAAGTTAAGCCCCACCCGGCCATGCGGCTACACAGAATTGGTAATTCAAGCTCGCGAACGGAAGGCCTACGGCTGATATGTTCACGATGCCTGCAGGGAAAGAAAGAAAGGTAGCGCTGTCGTGGCTACAAAGCCTGAGAATCGAAGAAGCCCACGCAATGGTGCTCCCAGTGAGCTATACTCAGGTGCACACCGCGGAAGAATTGGGGTGACCCGCATTAAACATAGGCGGTAGACGGTTCAAGGGTGCGTATAACCTTGTTTTCACGATACCTCTCCGACTGACAAGAGAAATCACCAGACATCGGTCATTACTCTGGCTCCGAACTCATTTACGAAAAAAAGCAGCAGGCTGTCAAAGTATACCGCCGCCCTAATTCTGGAGAACTTATCTTCGATGCAAAAAATTTCGTCTTGGCCTTCTCTACATCATTTCCGGCTTTCTCCTCCGAAATACGTTCACCGACGGCGTCCTTCTAAGGAAAAATTGAGGCCATTCCTCCACTTGCCTTACATGCCCAACTTTAACAAATTAAAGGCAATCAGGCACCATAAAGCGTTCATTTCGTTGTATATAAGGCTGAAATTGGGTGCATTTTGGCAGCTGTTGCTGAAATTTTTCTAAAAGGGGTTATTGATAGTACTACTTAACGTCTGTGTCTCTCTCGGTTGCACTTGTGGGTGTTTGCCGCTCTCTCAGTGTGGGCCTCCGATTCAATCCAGATATGAGGGTCATGCCTCGCGTAGCATGACCTCAGGCATAGGTGACCGTGTTTATGGTAAGCCACCACCGCTTGTCGTGGGCGATTCGGATTCCGAAACAGTGTGCCCCGATCCACGACAATGATCACCTTGACTAAGCCATCTGTTGGCCTATAGCAAGCACCATCATGTGCCTAAAAGGCTTATGCAATGGCTTATGAGATCAGGGTGTCCCAGCTAAGTTTAGCCAGAGTTTAAAATTATGCGAATTCCGCGTAGCTGGACAGAACCAAGGTAATGTTATTTGCCGTTGCTTGGAGATACTCAAATCATTATTTTTTTTCTTCCCACCTAATTACATAACTAGCATTATTTATTTATTCAAATTCTTAAATAATATAATTACATGAAAAGTCTCAATGAGAAAATTGCAGAGCTACATCAGAAACTCACGATACAGCTTTCTGTGGCGGAGTACGTGCTACATAAAAATGTTTTTTCCAAGCGTGAGAGATGCCCAGAAATGCGCGCAAAATTGCCGCGCCACTGGACGCTCGAAGCAGTTTGCGTATATTCGCGGGCTTCTTTCGCGCTCGGAAAAAAGAAAACATTTATGCAGCACGTATTGAGCAATAGATAGCTGTATAGAGAGTTTTTCATGTCGCTCTGCAATTTTTTTATTGTCACTTTTCATCTTATTTTAATATTTCAGAAGTTGATTAATTAATTACGTCTAATTCTGCAATTAGGTAGAATGAAGAAAATAATCTGAGTAACTACAAGCGACGGCAAACAACGTCACCTTGGTTTCTGTCCAGCTACGTGGCATTCGCACATTTTTAAACTCTGGCTAAAGTTACCTGCGACACCCTGCACATCGCTGCTGCGTAACAAGAAGAGTTAATGAGTCACCAGCGCGAAAGCGAAGTTTCATCCATGGCGACAACGAGGTTTTTCCGGTGCTTGCAATCACTTCCGGCTGCTTCGATATGCGAAAGCACAGCATTAGAGATTAGTTTCCGTGACTGTGAGGAGCCGTCGCTTCGCGGGGGGGGAGGGGGGGTGTGATGAGGGCACGTGGCCATCACTTATTTATTCCAACTAGCTCGAAGAGATTCACTGATTTCTAGCAGCTCGAGGCACGATAAACAAAATTAGACTATCAGCTTTCTTTCCTGTGAATTGCTCGCCTGTTGTACTGAACGGTCATCCGCCTTGCTGCATTCAAATTAAGAGCGCTCGATTAGCGGTCGTTGCTCTTGCAAACGTTGCTCATGCAGCGGAGTTTGCCTGCGCGTTAGAGGAGTCAGGTGGTCAAAATTATTCATGGCCTCTCTCTAACCTCTTCAGTTCCTATAAGACGGCGTACACCAACACGTATATTTATTTGTACTTTTTCTGATACAGGATGTCTCTTCACAGGCAACTCTAAGCTGGTATGAGCTGCAAGTATAACTGGAACGTTAGAAAAGAAAAGTCCTCAAAACAAACGACGCATACATGATGAGGCGGCAACACAGCATGCGTATGCGCATCCACTGGTGCGACAGTAAACAGACCCTTGGCGCGGTCACGTGCCGACAACGACAGCGTAATTACAGCTTCTCGTCAGCGAGGACGGTGTGGTACTTAGAAAGAAGTTGCTTTCGGTTGCAGTCTCTGCTGGACGTGACTCACTCGACTATTTCTGCACTAATTGGGCTGGCAGAAGGGCCATGAATGTTTAAGGCGGCAACAAGGCAGGATGCTATACAGGAACCCTGTGTGGACTTGGCGTATGTAGGGTTCAAGCATAGCTTCTTTATAGAGACAAGCGCAGTTAGCAGTTCACGACACTCTTTGCACGTGTGCGTGTGCGTTCTATAGCTTTTTTTTTATTGAATAACTTTAATGAAAGGTCCTGCGAGCTACGGGACGCAAGGTCCCATAGAGCGGGCTACTCCCACGTTGGGACCGGGAGTTGTAACTTCCTGGCCGCATCGTGGGCTCGCTGGACGGCCCAGAGCTGCTCCGCCAGGTCCGTGCTACGTAATGCTTCTTGTAGCCTGGCGGAGTCTTGATCCTTGTTTGCGTGGATCCGACCACACGGCCAGAGCAAGTGATGTACGTCTAGTGTGCTATGGCAATTTTCGCATTATGATGTTTTGTATAGGTCAGTAATGTAGTGATGTAGTCTGTTCTGCGTGGGGTACGTGTTTGTTTGAAGCATACTGAACGTGAGGGCTTGAGGCCCGGTGAGCTATATAGTGCGCCTGACATGACCTTGTTTAATTACTGTACAATGACGTTCAGTATAATCAGGCGAACGTACGTCTGCTCGCACATGTGTGGTCAGATTTGAGAGCCGAAAATACAAAACGCAGCTTGGCTCGCTTGTTGCCAGCGCAAGACGTGAATGGGGTCCTGTCCAGCCCCCTCGGGTGGTATGTTTTGTTCACGAATTTCGCAACACGGCGTCATTTTACGTTCAAATTAAAATGCAATAAATTGAATTTGGGATGCAAATGCTTTGCAACATGTCACTTTTTATCGCCCATTTTGCTGGGTTGGCTTTATGAATAAGTAAAACCATTCATAGACATTTTCCGTTTTCCCCCGATTGTTTCGAGAGAGACTCAGATTATTCAATGATGCCACAGAGAATGCGCTGTGGAACAGGCATGTGTTGGTGGTAAATGCGAAAATGCTTGTGAAGGCGAATGATAGCACCTACATCAAAGAAATTCTTAGTCACGGCTTCTGCAAAGGAGCAGCTGTAGTAGAAGACGTATTATTTTACCATAGCAGCTGATAAAGTAGTTTTGACAAACTCTCGAATGAAAACATAATGAATGAACATGTTGATATAGGTAAAGGTAGCGTCAGGACTTAATGAAAAAAAAAGTGCGTAGACGGGCTTGAGCGCAAATTTTGTTGAAAAAGAAATTATGCTGCCATTCGGGAGTCAACCCAACACTAAAAAAAAAAAAAAACGGTGAACGACATTGGCAATACGTTGTGCAGGCAAAAGGTTTTATTATTTTGGTGATTATAATCAAGCGTTTTCAGCAGGCAGCAGTATTTCTCATTGTTCTCGCAGCACAGAACTAACTGCTGTTCTAGTTTTTTTTTTTTTTTTTTTTGCAGCATCGCTGATAGAGGGAAAATGAGAGCAGCGTATTGCGCCTTGCGCAAGGAACCGCAGGGGACATTGCCACAAAATAGGTTAAACTTTTTCGCAGACCTTACCCAGTTTCTCAAGCAAAGTTATAGGTCACTCGAGCAAAGTGAAAGTGACTGGAGCCAATCTGTCCGCTTAGCTATGAGAATTCGTGTAAACGCTCCAGCCTCATAACAAGCTGTCGTCAATAGCGAGTAATTTTTCAACGCGCGGCTGTGACCAGCGTTACCCAATAACATAAAAATAAATTTTAGTCCAGCAGGAACAAGTCATACTACTTTCCCTTCTTTTTTTCTTTTCGAAATAAGTTCAGCTCTTCGACTTCCTCTGTCGACTGCGATTTTGATTAGGAAACGAGACATTTCTGCTGAGAACGTGATTGCGTAATCAAGTTCAAAGTGTCGTCTGCGTCGACAGCTAAGCTGGGGCTTCCAAAAAGCCACACGCCCTTGCAAAACCAACTTTGTGAAGTGCACTTGGCGTATGTTTTCTTTTTCATTTGTTTTTTCATTAGTATCTCCAGACGACCTACTTCTGGTACGGAGATACGTCTGGCCCACGATTGCTTCATTTACGAGTACCTTCTAAAATAACGGCTTCGGGATATAGCGCGAGGGGAGGAGGAAGAAGGAGAGAGATTGGGCTTGGGCGAGACGGTAATACCTTGAGCAGAAAGGAACATACCACTTAACAGAATAGGATTTTCTCGTTGAAAAGAAGCAGCGACCTTTCTCATGAGAATGGGTGGGTGGATAGAGTGTGGAGAAGAAATCTTTGAAATGAGATCGCATCTACTAGATTCAATCGCTTCTACGCTTAGTGCTTAAAGAGCAAATTTTGATCTCAGTCAGAACCGAACATCGCTTTTGCCGATAGCCTTCCACTGTTCGTTGCTGTGGCCAAAGCTTACGCAGTACTTTGGATTACTTGCCTGGTTTAGCGTTGTGAAGCCACCGAACGTCAACAGTCGCCACGCTCTAGAATTTTATCTAATTTATGCAAACATGTCCCCACGTCTATGAGAGCCAGTTTACGAATCTTGTCGGTATTTTGTTACCCCTCATAAGTAAACTATTGGTGGAACTTCAAAGCGGTATAACATTGCGGAACTCAGCGAAAGTAGCTTGGTTATAGTCAACAAACAGCACTGTGCCAGTATATACGGACAACATATACGCTACATTACCGTTAAAGCGTATTTCATCTCGACATACTAAAATGAGTTTAAAATATCTAATATGCCCGATTTAAATGACATCACAAGTAGGGCGTTTCAGTCATTTTCTTTATTTTATATAAACGCGTTAGTACGACGACATGCCTGCGTCTGTATGCGCGAGCGGCCACTGATGCACTCACGAAGCGAATACGGACGTCAACGCAAAAGGTTTCCCGCATAGGGTTGTACGCAAGGAAACGACGGTCTTTGCCTAACTACTACGTCACTCGCAATTCAGGCTCCATCTGCGGAATGAAACCGGCGCTCTCGGCGTCCATAACCGAGTATAGAACATGCAGAACATCGTTTCCCACTTTTAAAAGAAAAGTTGCTACAAACATTTAGTCGTGTTTCTGTTGACTAAGATTGCTTTCAATAAAGTTTCTAATAGAATCGAATGAACTATATTATGAACAATTTTCGGAAGAGTTCAGGGAAGTCCGCTTGCAAAGTCCTCTCTCTGTATAGGCTTGCTTTGGTGCCGTTCTGACTTCTAGCCAATTGATCGCTCACCCTTAAAAATTTTCCTTTCGCCGACGGCCATTTTTGCTTCAATGTCACCGTTCTGAGTTTCCCACATTTTACACAAGCTGCGTTCTAACATAGCTCGATTTCGATATCTCGAAGCTATTATTTTCTCGAAGGAGATATGATTAAGAAAACCTTCAACCGACATGTTAAAGTCGAGTACTAGCTGGGCCAATATAGCTGAGCGTTCCTGGCTAAAATGAGGTAATAGTAAACTTTATCCGGAACCCGACAGGCGTCTGTTCTGTTTCTCCAATATTATGCCGTATTCTTCCTTTTTCGGTTACTCCAGGCATTCGAAATCGCAGATTTCTTCCCTTTGCCCAAGAACCAGAAGAGTTTTTCTTCTTCCCTATTCCCTATTGAACAGTTGTTCTCTCTTCGCGAGAAATAGAATAGTTCTTTCCTATTCCCTATTATACAGTTATTTTCTAGTCACGAGAACCAAAACCATTTTCCTCCCTATTCCCTAGTGAACATTTACTTCCTGCTCACGAGAACCAGAAAAGTCCTTCCCTATTTCCTATTGAGCAGTTTTTCCTTATTCGTCGTATGAAAATGATGTGGACTCAGAATCCCTTTCATACGATTAAATCTCGAAACATATGGTGCAATGGCAACGTCCAGGAAGTTCTTATGTAAAATCAAATTTACCTCGGATGTCAGAGAATATGGACAATGTCAGGACAGACTCCTTACAAGTTTTACTGCTTTTAACTTTATTGGTTCTCTGCGTATACGCGAAGGCAGTACTGCATTTTTTTCTCTTCGCCGTCTTGTCGGATATCGTGCGCCTCGTGTGGTTTCACGGTATGTTCTCTTAGAATGGTTTTACTGAAAACTGTATTGCAAATCTATGACGGCTAGTCTATTGGGCGATAACATCATTGAGGAGGTACACACGGTGTTTTCGTCTGCTGTTCTAGCTTTTGGCCTCTGTAAATATTCAAATCTCTCAGTACACTTCATCGCAACATCACACGTAGGCATAATATAGCCCAGCAAGGTTTAATAAGAAAACTGATACTTTCTTTTGCAAATCATCAAGTCCGAAGCCTCTAGAGCCACGTTTGGTTCGGTTAAAATTTCACTTACACTTCAGTGCAGCCTAATGTTGAAAATAAACGTGGGCAAATGAGATAAGACGCTGCTACAGTCTTCTTCTCACTACGGTGCCTCAAGAGCCAATACGCACAATACGCAGCCTCGGAGGCTTCATACATTCTTCCAGACGATTATAGCAAATTCGGTTATAAAGGGACGTCATCGAGTTGAATGAGGGCGCAGCCCGAAAGTTTTATAACGTGCCGCATCGTTCCTACCTTTCAAACCAACAGTTGAATATGCACTTTAAAAAAAGGTGCAAGGAACCGGCATTTATAAAAAAATAAAGCATAAAAAAGTAACTTTACGAGCTGTGTTCCTCAAGTGATAAGGAGCGGGTCATGTATAAAATAAGTCGGATGAAAATCGATGACTATCCTGGTTAAGATATGTTTTCTTTAACTTCCTACTCATGCACTTTTTTCTTTTTTTTCTCGAATGCATATCATGACGCTCGGGTGTGCCCTTTCATCGGCCTATCTCAGGAAATTCAGGAAGTCCAAGTCTCGAAGCCGCTCACACACACTGGTACTCGACAAAGGAGCTGCAGCCGTCCATGAGAAAGAAATCCTTTTTTTGGAGTCACGTATCTGTAGCCCTCTTTCTTAACGCAATAGCTTGCCCTACGACATACAAAAAGTGGCGCATCTGATATATATATATATATATATATATATATATATATATATATATATATATATATATATATATATATATGCACTGCGTAGCTGGTTTCGTTCAATAATGTTTCCTATCGGTGTATGTAAGTAATGAACAATAAATTCACTGTTGACATAGCCCGATAGATGGTTCGATACCATTGCGCTGTACCATAAACCAATGGTTGATGCATCTTTAAGTGTACTATACAGCTCATTGTCTTCTATGAAGTGCTGCAGTGATAGATACCGTGTAGGCCATAGCACAGTTTAGTACTATGGCACGCACTGTATAGTAGAGCATAGTGTATCGTATGATAGTATATCATATAGTACAGCATATGGCAATTCAGTTCTGCAAATGCCTGCAACGTAGAGGAAAGTACATGAAAGAGAAAAGAACTGTCATCCAGCCGAACTGTAGCCCGAAGACAAGGATAAAACCCATAAGGGTTTCCCAAAAAGAAAGCCTCGCAGTTGAAAAATAAAAAAATTCGTCCTGGTTGTGGATTCGAACCTGGGACCAACGCCTTTCCTGCCCAGTCAGCCCCGGAAAGGCCAACTGAGTCTGGTTAGCTTATATGGTAGAGCTACCGAGCCGGAAAGCCGCTGGGCACGTATCGTAACCCCAGACAGGGCTGTATTTTTGTTCAACTACGAGGCTTTCTTACGAAGAAAACCGTAGGAAGTCTTCTTTGTAACTCCCTGCTGGAAATCGGGTAAATTACAGTTTATCCCGCTCTTATAATATAGGATAACACAGGGTAGTATAGTGGGGCGCAACAGCATAATTCTGGATATACGGACGACTCGGATGCGGCCAAACTTTGAAGAGGTAGCGTCGCATTAACGAGCACGTAACGGCGGAAGATACCACAAGACGTTCGGCAAGTCTGCAAGATACGCAGGATGGAATCAGATTGAAATGTTACGTCTTGAAGCACTCTCGGAAAGAGAAAAGGTTACACCGAAAAAGAATACATACTTCGGCTTGCGCTGTATTACGAGTACTTCGCATTTTTTTTCTGAACGAGAAAAAAGGAACCCGAAGTACCGATTTTCATTAGTCATATCATAAAAAGTAAACAAACAATGGCACCAAGGACAGCATAAGCGAAATCACAAGTACTTGTTAGATGAATATAAAGAGATGATAAACTAATCGAAATGAAAGTGAATAAAAAAGAACTACTGGCCGCAGATGAGGCACGAACCCCCGTCTTCACATTGGGCTTCGTGCGATGCTCTTACCACTTGAGCTACCGCGGTGCCGCTCTCCAATCCACTAGCTTTCTGGGTTATTTATATTGATCTACTAGAACAAGCTCTAGGAGTGCTAGCCAGCGCCACATCTAACGGCTATGCAGGCGCATGTGAAGCATCCTCTTTTTGTCGCAGGCGTCACGTGTACATGATCTCTTTTTTTCGGTGAAGGCGACTGGTTAATAATCCCCACACATGCTATTGGAAGGCATCAATGCTGCCGGATCCCAGGCCTCGGATGAAGGGTGAAGGCCCTCGGTTTCCTTTCTTCTCGCTCAATACATGGCGAGACATCGAATCCCGCAGCGTTGATGCCTTCAGGCAGCATGTGTGGCTTTATTAACCAGTTGCCTTCACCGAAAAAAAAAAATGACGTACATCTGACGCCTGCGACAAAAAGGATGTTCCAGATCATCCGCCAAGGCCGTAAGGTGTGCGTTTGGCTAACACCCCCAGGTTCAGTTCAAGTATATGAACATAAATAGCCCATAAAGATGGGAAAACGGCGCCGCGGTAGTTCAGTTGGCAAGAGCACTTCACGCATAATACGAAGACCTCCGTTCGTGCCCCACCTTTTGCCAGTCGTCCTTTGATCCGCTTTCACTTCCATTTATTTTTATTTCTTTAATTAAATTAAAGTTCATGTAAGTTACCCTATACATGTAGTTTTCCCAAAAAATATAATTTTTCCCTTCGTGTCTTCGTTGGCTTTTTATGATATCGCATTTCTGTGGTGTTTTGAAACCTAGAAACGTTAGAAGATATGACAACATTTAAACCACTTAAACTTTTTTTTTTGGATTCACGGTCAAAAAATAGGACTTTAGAAAAGAGGTACCGACTAATATTTATTATGCGCCTAGCAAAAAATTGAGCCTATGAAGGAGGGGTAGAGTAACAATAAAAACGCACAAAAATATTTCTGATAATTGGAATGCAGCTTACGCATGTGCTAATTCTGTAGAGCGCGCAGCAAAGATTTATTTACGAGCATTTCTGGCTCCTTAAAATAAGAAAAGCAACTCTAAAGGAATCAGTTGTGAAATGGGACGGAGTCTCTGTGCCGGTTAGACAATCTATTAATTGTCCTGATGTGCTTAATATAGAGGAAAGCAACACCGATAGGAAAATAGAACGCAACACCCTAACGTAAACAAAACGACGAAGATAAAAACAGTAAAATATACAGCGCAGTTCTGCATAGACATAGTTAACGCTACGTTGACGGAGGAAATTGTGCTAATTTTGAATATACCAAGTTCGGAAAAATTTTGACTAGTCAGTAACTTTCGCCAACACCGCCAGTTGGACGTTTCTCTTTTCCGTTTGAAATGACGCGGCATCTTTTGCTTTCTTTTCTTTCTGCCTGGAGAGCTGCCTTAACGCGTATTAGAAAAAGGAAAGAAACAACTAAGTTTATTTGCAACCATGTATCTTTCCAGTTTTCCAGTAAAGCTCTGTAATTACAGCCAGTCAACTCATTTTCTGTGATTACGAAAGAAGAACTCAGCGCGGAGCAGAGATAATGAGTTCGACTTAACTTGCTTTTCTTTTGTCTTAACAAGGTAGCAGCTGCAATGCGGGAAGGCACTTACTGCGCTCTCCGAAATAGTGTTGCCATTTTTTTAAATTCTTGTATTAACTGCAAAGACGAAGTGCAAAGTGCTATGTATTATTGGAAATATCATAGGTAACGTCAATTCTCCGGTTCTGGCACTCAAAAAGCTAATAACAAATGGTTGCTAGCGTGGTACGCCTTGTCGCGCGTGTAGCTCTGTCACTATTTTTCCCCACGAAACAAAAGAAAGAAATTGAGTGATGATTTCCTGCTGATAAGTTTCTGCAGTGCCAAAAGCTCATTTCTTGTATTAGAGCACGATGCTGATGAAACCGTCTTGCTAGAAGCAATCTCGTCCCAGATCCCACTGTGTTAATCTCCCAAATTGCGAGCCAGTCGGCACCAAAAGAAAATGACAGCTAGTAATTAAAACTTCCTTGGAATACGTTTTCTGGTGTTCTGCTGTCCTGGTACAGAAGGTAACGTTTGGCAACTGCACTGTGTAACATCAAGGAATTGTTTCAAAATATGGCTTCTTTTCGTGGCGACAAATCTCAGGTAAATTAATAAAGCATGAAAACATTTCCTGGTAGCTTCCAAGCAGAGGAGGACGTCAGAATGTGGGTGACGAGCCAATAGAATCATTCGATCAAAGAGCAGAAGTGATTAGATAACTTTTGGGAGAGACAGAGAAGAAAGAAGATCCAGGGATGTAAACTAGACTTTGTTCAGTTTACGACGCTAAACGTGGGAAGGGGTTGGGGGGAAAAGAAAGAGTGAAAGAGGAGACATGAGTGTAGGTTATTCGCATGCACAAAGCAAAGTGCATCGGCCGTTTAGCGCTCAGATCTACCGCTTCCAAGTAACATAGAAGAGCTAGCCTGGCTCTTAGGGAGATAGCTTTCAAATCTTTTACCCGCCGTTGTTCCTTAGTGGATATGGTGTTGGGCTGCTAAGTAAGTGGTCGCGGAAATCAAACCCCGGCCAGGGCGGCCGGATTTCGATGGGGGCGAAGCGCGAAAACGCCCGCGTACTTAGATTTAGGTGCACGCTAAAGAACCCCCAGGTGGTCCAAATTTCCGGAATCCCCAACTACACGGCATGGCTCTTAGTCGTGTCGTAGTTTTGTCACGTAAGACTTCATAATTTAATTTTTTTTAAATCGTTTACCTCAGGGGACATGTTGCATTTGTGCTACACGCAAACGCGATTCTTGCCCGATTTCGCGTTGTGGGTACGTGCCATCATATGGATTATTATTATTATTATTATTATTATTATTATTAGTTCTGGAAACATACAAGCACACAAAGGAAACAGGGAGGTAGAAAGCTGATAACTGCCACCGAGAGGGGAGAACTCCTGCCTACTCTTTCCGGAGGAGGGAATGAAGAAGGAGAAGGGTAGAAGAAGATAGGAAACAAAGAAATAGGGGAAGAAAATAGGAAACAAAAAATTGACAGAGACACGTATGGAAATCGCAATAGGAAAGACACTAAGATGGTTGGGGTTACGTGCTCGAAGCGGGCTCTTCAAGAACAGTGTAACTTCGGCGCGATTCGTAGCGCCCACTTTTTCGCCAATCCCCCGTCGTGGGCATTACATACCACAGTATGAAGATCGTCATCAGGGTGAACACGTAGCGACCATTTGACAGAGATGGCTGGCATTTTCACGAGAAAGGCATACGCGAGATCGCGAATGCATTACACTGAAGTTGATGAGGCACTAAAGAAGAAAGAAAGTTATTGTTGTACAAATGTTAGAGCATCGCGCCTCTACGCTGCAGGGTCAAGATTCAAATTCCGCCGCCACATACTTTTAGAGCACAGCTGTTAGGCGTCTGGTCCTGGGTCGAGCGCTGGCGTCCCTCGACGTAAACTCGCGAACGCGCTCGTCCCACTGCTCGCGCCTTCGTCGTCGTCTTCTTCCACAGTTGGCTCCGAGGCCGCTCGTCATGCCAGTGTTCCCGAACTGCCCCTCCCTCTGCGAAGGCGCTGACGGCACTGGCCCACTAACGTCGGTGCGGTGATTTCTGTCTTAAATTCTTTACCTCAATATATCACGAAATGAAAACACGTATACAGCTGCCCCGAGATTTCGCATTAGGGAGTATCGGAATCTTCGGACACACTTTTCTTTTTTTACATGTATTCTCGGGATGTTCTCGCTATAGTGTGCTATGGCGAGAACACCCCCCAGCGACGGACCGTCGGACCGACCCAGACAACATCGTGCGACAGTAGGTAAACAAACAAACTTTAGCTTTGGCCAACACAAAACAACACATAGAGAGGAATTGTGAGGTTGTTGCCAACTTTGGAGCGAGATTATGAAGCCAACTGTTCGCACGCGTCACTGCAAAGTCCTTCTTTTTCTGTGTAACGTTTTCTTGTACATATTTTGCAAGCAAAGTGCACATCGCAAACAGGCCTTTTCTCTAGGTGGCTCCCAAACGGCGTATTAGAAATCTTGCTCATTGTACTAAATAACGATATACTTCAAAGAGAAGCCGTAGCCATGGTGCGTGCGCTTATGAACCCCGACTTGACGCATCGCAGTACACCGTTTATTCTCCACAAGGGAGTTTTCTTGAAGACAATGTTTTCCTTCGTGAGTTACCCCTACTTAACTGTGTCGGGTGTGTCTGTTTCTAACCTGCTTTTAGCATCTTTTGTGGGCCGGTCCAGAAGACATCATCATCATTATCATCATCATCATCATCATAATCATCAGCCTGGTTACGCCCACTGCAGGGCAAAGGCCTCTCCCATACTTCTCCAACTACCCCGGTCATGTACTAATTGTGGCCATGTTCCCTGCAAACTTCTTAATCTCATCCGCCCACCTAATTTTCTGCCGCCCTCTGCTACGTTTCCCTTCCCTTGGAATCCATTCTGTAACTCTTAATGACCATCGGTTAAGAGTTACAGAATATAAGTGCCACAGGTGCCCCTGGGTATGTCCCGCAGTATGAGCCACAGTATGAGCCCACCGGGTATGTGAAACTGGGCTCACTAGATATGCGCAACTGGGCCCCGTCTTTATGTGATGACTAGAATTTTTATTATTATCAATTTGATAATAAACATGATGATGGGGATGACGTAGACGATAACTTATGACAAAAATTTGGATGGCGATAGAACTTCTAGTTGACATCAATCAAACGTTGTCACTGCAGCGCGGCTCTCCCAATAAAATATATGGTTCATACCCTTTCTTCTCATCCTTCTCTCCTAAAGATTGCTTTGTCTTTAAGCGTCTTGAACCATACGTTTAATCGCGTTCTGATTTCTTTATTTTAATAAGCCATTTTTGTGACGCACACGCAAGGTCTTCATTTAACTCCAAATTCTAGCTGCCACTGCTAGGGCACTTCTGGAGGTCTCGCTTGTACATAACACACACGCACACGCACACGCACGCGCACACACACAAACACACACACACACACACACACACACACACACACACACACACACACACACACACATATATATATATATATATATATATATATATATATATATATATATATATATATATATATATATATATATATATATATATATATATGTTCACTTCTCGCAGCACGTAGTTCCCAGTGCAGGCTCCTAAACATTTTATGCCCCTTCCGCCTCATTTATTATGTCCGCAATTCCGAGGCCGTTGTCCAGAAGGAATTAACCGAGAGAGTTGGAAGCCTGCATCGTGCGTCTGGGGAGGGGGGGCAGGGGGGCGTGCAATGAACGCCGGATAGCGAGAAGGGAAGGGTGCCCAGAGACGCACACGGCTGCATTCCATGGCGAGACTATACTATATCAGGGGACATGCCATCCTTTCATTATACGCAGAGATATGACATGGCAGCGGTGAAGTGCCGTTCCATTTATTAAAGGAGGCACGGGGACAGGGACTCCCTTTATTGCGCTCACTCGAAAAACAATGCGGCTAGCTCAGTTTGCACGGCCTCCACGCCTTCCTCCCGCCATGCCGCTACGATCATTTCAACGGCTTCCGTACACTCCTTAAAAAAATAACTGATGTAATACACATAAGCGATCTCCCCAGAGAAGATTATTACAAAGCATACTAGGGTAGTTTAGTAAGTAGGACAAATTTTCAGGTAACGGCAATAAGTTACATTATATATATATATATATATATATATATATATATATATATATATATATATATATATATATATACAAACTCTTCATGATAATCAATGCCAAGTAATTGCCTGCCTGAAGCATTGCTCAGTGTCCGCTCAAGATCTGTTTGAGGTGGTCGCGTTGGTATTGGTGAAGAGCACGGATCGAGATTAGTTTTGTGTAATGATTGAGCACATTTCTTTGAAAGAACTCTACCGTTGGCACTGATCAAAGCCGAGTTTGATATAGCTCGCGGAGCCAAGGCACCATCGTTAAAGACTTTTTACTTCTACATTAACGATTTCTGACGTGGCTGGACATCAACCAATGATAAAGCGTAGCTATGACGTCTAGTTGAGGTCACAACACAAGAAACGGTTGACTTTACTGAAAAATCACCGAGTGAAGGTGTGTGATATAGCTGACATTTTAGGCATGTCTCTTTATAGGCGTAACGAAGAACTCAAAAGTAAAACAATGTTGATAAATTTGTGCACGACGATGGGTAGCGCGACACTGACCACGGCACAAAGACGCACGCGCGTAGAAATTTGAAAAGAATGCTTGTCACTACTCAAGTGCAATGCGAAAGACTTTTGGCGTAAATTTGTGACTGAGCACAACATTCGGATACGCCATGCACGCGGAACTACAAACAGCATTGAAAGCAGTGGCCCCGGTTATAATAGAGAGGTTTAGCTTGCACGGTATTAAGGTAAACGCAGGCGGCCAACGCAGGTTGGGGCGTTGGGGCGGAGATGTAAACGGGAGCGGCTATGCATGGTGCAGCCTCCTAGTGGCGCAGAGCTCGAACAGACAAAAACAGCGAATATTGCAATAACCAAGTGTATTCTACTTCACTAGGGGTCTACATTTTCGTCACTGGCGTAATCGAGTTGCTGCTAAAAATGTAATGTCCGCCTGCGTTTACCCGAATACCGATCAAGCTAAATGTTGCCCTAATGAAGGCAAAGGCCATTTTGCCGGCCGACAAAGTTGTCGCCAATGTTTTTTGAGATCCACAAGCAATCATTTTCATTGACTATTGGCAAGAGGGCCAGACAGTCATTGGAAAATATTGTCCAACATTGGTCAATGGCTTCCGCGATGGGCTGCGAGAAAAAAAAAGCGCACAGACATGACTGACTCACAAAAATTCTCTTTTCTCAAAGTAACGTACCAGTTCACACAATCTGCAGTTGCAATCATTAAATTACATGAATTCGGTTCGAAGTGTTGCCTTTTCCTCTCTGATCCCTTGATTTGGCTACTTGGAACTTCTCCCCTTTTTCGAATTCATAATATTACTCAAGAGCAAGAAATTATGCTAGGATAAGGAAGTAGTGGTGGCTTTATACGAGTATTTACAAGTCCTTGAGATGAATTACTTTTCCCACGGGATTGAAAAATTTAAACACCGCTAGAACATCCGCTCGGAACTCCTACGGGATTATGTTGCGAAATAACAGACAAATAAAGGTGCTGTGAAAGAACACCACTTCATTGATTTTTATTTGCTTTAACGCCAATGGCCTTCGTATTTCACTGTCAATTTTGCAGATCCGCGTTGGTACAGGGGCCAGTGAAGGCTTGGAACGCTTCGGGGCCTGAAGTAGTCCCTTCAGCCACTGTTGACAACTCTTCAGCCAAGGCGATGGCTCAGCGGCTTCATGGCGTTTTGCTGCAGAACACGAGGCCCTGGGTTCGATTCCCAGACGCGGCCGCCGCGCTTAGATGGGCTCGTGCCTTGAGCACTACGAGACTATAAGATGACCCCCGTGAAGGACAAAATTATAGCGGAGATTTCTGCTGCTGTGTCTCTAGCCCCAGTGGTGATTTAAGGCGTTAAGCACGACCAATCGATCGATCGATCGATCGATCGATCAATCAATCAATCACTTTTTGTTATACGGGCATAGGGGGATGACTTGATGTCTATGAACTTGAAGTAGAACATGTAGTCTGGCAACCGACCACTGACCGCGGCACTTACTGCGTCAAGGGTCAAGTGCCGATGAGTGACCGCCTCGCGAAGAGAAGCTCACATCCTTTTCATGTGATAGATGAGACAGATAGAGCGAATCCTGACGTGTTGTGAAATAACACTGCTTTTCACGGATTTAGCCGCCCTTTGTAATCCTCTTTTATGGCCGCCGCGCCGGCCATGTGCAGTTAAATGGCTCCACAGTAGATAAGCCACGCGCCAGTACTTAATCCGGACAGGACCAGCGTAAGTTTAAACTTGTGCACGTCCCTGCACGCACGCGCTTTCGCCACTGTGTACAGACTGCACGATGAGATGGCCTGAGCACTATGCCTTGTTCCGTCTGCACCGCAAAGCAAAATGTACATTAACTTCTGGAAACAAGAAAGATTTCTTTCTTCTTTTTCATATATGTGTGGGATGTACATCTGGTGCTGGCGGAAAAACTACCACGGAAGATGTCTTGCACCTTCTCTATTTTGTACGTCGCTCCGGACTCCTGGTTGAGCGGCCACGCATTTTCCTTTTGTGTCCCGGTGAAGCGTGCTGCATGGGCGCGGCTATTCTACGTATTGACTGTCAGGCTATAACGGCTTAAAGCAACGCCATAAATAGTTGGACTTGCCTCAATTGGTAAGGGTTTGTAATGGTAGGCATCGCAAATCTACCGAACAATAATGTACAACGTAGATTTCAATTTCTTTCGAGGTACGCTACGATTAGGCAATGTTACATAGAAGAGCTTACTGTTTCCTAATCGTGTGCCGTCAATCGTACCCAGCATGTCATCCTCTGTACAGTGTAGCTAAGTGCACTTTTCTACTCTCTCGAAGCCACTTTATCATGACAGTGGGATGGTTTTATCAGGTACAGGATAAGGTGGTGACGTGGACAGATGAGTGTACAGGAAGGTGGTGACGTGCCCTTAGATGCGGAGCACTTGGAAAATGCGAGACAGCTCTGTCCTGTGGATCAGCGCTTTATTGTGCGTTTTTTTTTCATGAGTGATCACATCTGTATCGGCTAGAACCATCACACCGTCATCGTGCGCCAATCGGCCCAGAAAACCGCCCTACGCCACTGTACTATATTTAGGTGACTCTCGGACGGGATTACCAATCTAGTGGAAGATTGAAGCGTGGGCGCCCAAAATGGATTGTTCATTCTTTTTCATCTCAAATAATTAAATTTTGTAGAAAGCATCACATCAACTCAAGGCGAACGCACACTGAAACGGTTGCCTCTCTACAAGTTCAGGTCCTCGAGGACCTGCAGGATCGTTAAACTGTCGAGTCTACAAAAATCTTCAACAGGGAGGCTGCTTGAGTTGCAGTAATATAATATGTGTCCAAGCACATTCCGAATATAACATTGCGTATGCTTCAAGGGAGTGAAAAAAATTGTTTAATAGCATATTTTATGGGGTCTTTCTCACCAATACAACAATCGTCTTGTGAAGAATGCTGTGGCGGCAGACTTCGGATTGAACTGGCCTCAAACTGAAATACAAGTAATCAAGACAAGCAAAAAAATATTTTTTACTCTTGACGAAATGAATCTCCGCAGTTTATAACAAACTTTCTCAAGAAACTCTATGCATCAAGACTGAAAAATAAAATTTATCAAATAAATTATCGCTTCTAAGAACGCAGTGCATAATAACGAAGGCCATGGTGGAGGGCTGTTTGGATAATTATGACTGCCTGTTTCTTTTTATTTACTGTGTGCATAAATTTCAGTACATGAGCGCTTTCACATTTCACCCCCCTCCTCCCTTCTTTTGTCTAAACGTGGCCAACACAGTAGCAAACCGCACACGTGATCTCGGATTCTGCAGCAATCTCATCAAGGACATCATCATCATCATCATCAAAACGTCGTAGCCGCTGACCCGCCTTGGCAGGTGAAGAAAGGAGGTAGAAGTTCGTTGATGACGTTGATTTTGTGCCGGTGCACAATCTTAGTGCTTTCACCGGGAGATCCCACATGCCATATGACATTTAAACAACAGTTTTCTATCTGTTATTGTGGCTTTCTGACAATGGAAATTGATAAATACTTGGAACTTCTCATTCGGTCAAAGTTCCTGCGTAATCTGTTCTGGAACTTGAACATATCGCATCCAGTGCACCCATCACATCCAGGTTAAACTTGTAGAGCACGTTGCAGCATGCTTCAAGTAAGGTTTCTGCAGCTTGCGGCAGCAACATGGCCGCATGGTGATATTGTTTGCGAGGTGTACGCCAGGTGCTTCGTGCGATGTATGTCAGTTTCTCTTGAAACCCCCACGTCAACCTGTCTTCAATGGTTACAGTTGCTGTAGCTGGTCGTTCGAAAACGAACTGCGATTTATTGCAGTGTATTCGGTTTCTGAAAGAAGTGACAAACTGTTTGATCGGAACAAAATCACGAGATCACAGGAAAATGAAGAATAAGCGGCCAACAGTGGACGAACAAAGCCCGCCTCAGCTTGGACCAACAAGGATAGCAAACGTCTCAATAAGGGTGCCCTTATCTTCGTCAGAAATAAGACGAATGCACTTCCCTGTGAGTGTAATATCTCGGAACTGCACAATCGGTTATGAGCGAAGCTGTAGGCGAGGGCTCGTGGATTAGTTATCACACCCTGGGGCTCTACAACGTCCGCGCCAAGCACGGTAGACGTAATTTCGGTGTTGCATTCCGCCTGCACCGGAATGCGGCCAGTGCGGCAGGCAAGCGAACCCGCGACTTAGTGCTCCAAAGAGAACGTCATAGCCACTAACCATCGCGGATGATGAGGCATGCCTCGTTCCCTAGCTGTTGACAAAAAAGGGACAGGAACAGCGTTTTGCCCTGGAAACACAGGGCAAAACGCGAGGACAAACCAACATTTCAACTTTTGAAAGCTCGCAACGCCTCCGATCATTATTGTTAGTATCATCATCATCATCATCATCATCATCATCATCATCATCATCATCATCATCATCATCACATTTTATGTCCACTGCAAGGACGAAGGCCTCTTCCCTGCGATCGCCAATTACCGCTGTCCTGCGCCAATCGATTTCAACTAGCATCCGCCAATTTCCTAATTTCGTCGCACTACTGAACGCCTCGGATATGAAAAAAAAAAGAACCGCATGCTGGGGCTTCACGTGCCAAACCCACGGTACCATTACGAGACACGCCGTAGCGAAGGACTCCGGATTAATTTTGACAACCTCGGTTTCTTTAATGTTCACACAACTGGCGGTACGCGGGCGTCTTTTGCATTTCGTGCCAATCGAAATGAGGCCACCGCGGCCGGGATTCGATCCCGCGACCTCGGACTTATCAATGCACCGCCGCAGCAACTACGCCACCACGGCGAGTTGAAAAGAATAACATACCAACACAAATATGTTGTCCAACCAAAAGAGACCAACCAAATAAATGTTGTCGCTCAGCACCTCGTCAGGCACCTACTCTGAGGCATCGTCGAAGCCGGCTAGATGTTCATGTTTTTTTCTCGTTCTTCCCCGTTGCTGCCATTGACAGATCCATTTAGGGCTTCACTGTGAATAAAACCGTAATATAAGTGCACACGGAACTGACAGCTGAAAGAATCGATGTAGAAGAGCAATGAAAACAGGTAGGCGGATGCTCTCAACGAGCCTTCGTTCTTGTAAATGCCGTCGCTTGCAGATGCGGACCTTCGGAAGTGCCTCGAGCTTTATACAGGAATCCCGGAAATAACATGAGGCGCAAAGGCGAGGATTTCCAATGACTGCTGCAGAGTGCGTTTGTAGTTTCGTATTTATATTTCCTTATGAAGCCAAGGAAAGCACGCAAGGGAAGTAAGTGCTTTCTGTTAGAAATAAATAGAATTGCTTATGTAGATGAGCAAACATTCGGTAATCTTGACGCTGTCACTAAAGGAAAATGAGAAATGAAAGTTCAAGATAACATAGCACGACGCCAGTTGTAGCATAAGGGATAGCATCGGCATGGCTCATGCGATTCTCACAAACATGGCCACGGTGGCGGTAGCCTCTTTATTACTTTATTGGGTGTTTTTGTTCCACGCACTAAACCTCGCCTTAGTAGTCTCAGCGAGCGGCACTCACAGTCATAGTGAAAAATGTTAGAAATCCTTTAAAGCACAGGCACTGCGTAGTTGATTTCAAGATCAGAGGATAAAAAGAAGTGTCATCTTGCGGTAACGACTGGCCGAAAAAAAAGTTATCTCTGAATTGTTCCGCTATTCCAGACGTCTTAAGGTAAGGAGACCTCAACATTAATACAAGATCAAATGCCGTGTGTATTCTATTGTACCACGATGTCTTTTTTTCATAACTATTGTGAGCAACCAGAGCATAGTACCTATAATCGTGGGCAAATAAGGTAATCACGAAAGTCAACCTGGGAATTTACGTCGTCTATGCAACGTAGATTGCAATATCTCTTTTTGCTATTGACTAAATGCCCGACAAAGATTTCACGTTGCGTTATGATGAATACGGCACCCACAATCGTGACTACATACATAATTTCAAGCGAAGGAACTGTCAACATCTGTCGTATCTCTTTTTATTTCACATTTTCATCGATTACGCTAAAAATAAGTGTCGATTCATGTCTGAATGCCTTCTTTAGGTTCATGTGGCTTTGAACATATTGGGTGAACCTACATTTGTGCCCGACATATAATCGCTCAAATACTGTACTTGAAATTGGAATAAATATTCGCTTCAACTGAAGGCACTTTGCCTTTGCCAGCTATGGTGGGGAGCCGATAACAGCCTGCTGTTTGAGCTTCCCCACTAACCTGTTCTTACACGCGCAGTGACAGACCTTTGAGACAAGAAAACAAAAGGCGAGCATCAAAAAGACCCTCCGACAACGCGACTTGACATGTTAAAAGCTCCTGCAACCGTTTGCATTTCGGACGACTGCTGTGAAAGGAACAAATTCGTTTACGACTTGGCGCTTCACAGGGACGTCGCACGCAGAAGCGAAAATGAAGCAAGCAGAGTAAAGATATTTCACATTCACGAGCATTGAACATGCCAGATGCATCATGACCAAAGTGCGGCCTTACAACGTGACAATTGATTTCATATCAAAGTGAGGCTGGAGTACACAGTTGGGAATGACGACTCAAGGAAAACAACGGAGGCACCTCAATTGTGCATCTCACTGTGCGAAAAGCGCGAAACATTGAAATACACAGGACTTGCGCAGAGAATGCTCAAGTGAAAACATATTTGCATGACAAACAAATACCCAGCCATACCATACTGTAAGAAGATGCACCAAAGCTATAAAAGTAGGAAATATGCATCGTCACATTCAAGGGCCGTCATGAAGAGTTGTTCAACAGGCGTTTTCGTTTATCAATCATATTGTCACAGAAAACGCGTTGCCACCGAACGAAGTTTAGTCACGAAGAAACGATATCAAAAAGGTGGGACTCGTGAAAGGCTTCTGGGTACATATATTTGCAGCCATGCACGCGTCTTCTCAACTTAAGTATTCTTACATAAGCAGCTGCAACATATATAATTGAGAATGTATACATACATGCCCTCTGCCGCCTCAAACGAGACAATGACAGGAGGAACCAAGTGCACTGCTGTCCTCTGCCACAGCCGTCGTGCCCATTAAGTGTAACTCCCGCCATTTCACCCAAAGTTGCGCTAATGAAATGATTTTCTGCCGCGAAACTGTCGCGTAGCTTTGCTTCATACGGCCAAATACGTTGCATTCTTCAAGTTACTTCTTAATTTTGCAGTTACTTCTTAATTTTGAAATTTTGGTTAAGGGATCCAGTCGCGATGCACCATTGCTACACCGCTACCCAAGTCATGTCGTCTTATTCGGGCGAAGTAGAGTGGAGGACGACAAACAATGGGCACTTTCGGGCCTATCTAAAGGCAATATCAAAACAGGCAGTAGCTAAAGTCCGTAAACATTTAGAAGTAGAGACTGTTGGGCGTGTTGGTGATGCAAACTAAACAAGAATGGCGCTAACAAACAGGGACGACATAGAAAAGCACAGAAGAGCGCAGGCTGGCAACAATGGTTTACTGTGAGAAACCACGCAAAATGTATACATTGGCATAAACATGTATAGTAGCATAAAGATTAGTGGTTAACTAACCAATTTCTATTTCCTACAGACTCACCGATGGCCTCGCAGCGCACATGTCACCGGACTTATGAGTAAGGAATGCTTCTTCAATCTCCCTCCCTATTCTATGTTTGTATCTCGACAGCACCTTGGCTTCCTTTATCAATGGTTTGCACTTCCATTCGTTGCAATATAGGCACATATTAGGCGATGGCTGCCCTTTCAAGAAAGCTCTGTGGTCCATCAATCGGTTATTCAAACACCGTCCTGTTTGGCCAATGTACCACTTCCCGCAGGATAGGGGAATGGCATACACTACAACATTCTGACACTCAACTAACCCGTCACGGTGTTTAACATCACAATCGCTCCGCTTCCGTGTATTACCTTCAAGCTTTCTTGTATCGCTGCACAGAAGCGGCGAATGCACAGATGCGGCCAAACTTGTTTCTTGTCGAAAATACGGCATTTACGTCGCATCTACTACCCACATTTTTCATTCGGTGAGACAAGGTGTGCAGATATGGAATACTGGCGAATGGTTTATCATTATCGTTGGGCTCTCTTGTCACGAAACCTTTTGCTTCCAATTTTAACTTCCTCAGTAATCTCTAAGGGAGGCTATGGTACTTACTGGATAACTTCATTGCTTAAGCCTGTCTAGTTGATTAGAAAAAGCTTCAATGATTCGATGCGGGCAAGACTTGCGCAACGCATCTTCTAAACAGGATGTGGCAATACTGTTTTTCGCTAGCATCCTTCGAGTTATGAACTCGTCGCGAACAAGCGAGCGCGTTGAGATTCTCGGCGCGTTTTGATATGGCGTTAGCGAGGCGCAGTTAGAAAGCAGGCGAGAGCTTGGGAGGACAAGGAACGCGCCGATAACACAGGCTGGCGCTAATAGCACGTTTGTATATAAGCCAACGTTATCGGAGCGTGGACGTGTGTCCCTTACGGCCAGTCACGCTATGCCGCTTGCGTTGCGCCAGCCAAAATGCTATCTCCTCGATACTCCACGCGCGCAGCGTAGGCTGCTCTCCTCGAAGCATGCGCAGAACTACCCCCAACCAGCACGCCGCTTTCAACGGCCCTGTGTGACCACCGGTAAAGTGGCGTGGGCGCTGTTTTAGAGCGCAGCTCATTGGCGCTCGTTCTCGCGTTTCGCGTCGCCGTCGTGCCTCGCCGTCGGCCTCGCCGTAACCAAGGTGCTCTCCAGAGCAGCGCGCTCCTGCTGCCATTTCTCGCGCGCGGCGCGAGTCTTGCTCTTCCCTTGTCCTCCACAGCCGGATCACGTGTTCTCGCCTATCCTCTCGCCCTCTTCCTCGGCACAGCGCCGTTTCGGTGACTCTCGCCGCCCCCGTGGACTCCGCCCTCGCCGTCCCTTCTACCGCTGTCGCGGCACGTCCGCGGTGCCGGCGGCGGGCGCTCCTTGCCGCCTCGCGCGTGATCCACGGCTCTCCGCTCCTCTGTGTCCGTGTAGCGTGGCAGTACGGCTATCAGCCGTGTCTCCCGCTTCCCCGTTTGCGGGGCGCGTTCCTCAATGTCATTTGTCGCCTATGCCAGTGCTTGCGCCTGGCTGTCCTTCTCCCGCCTCCGCTGGAGGAGAAAATTCGCTGGGTCGGTCCATGTAAGTGCTATACCAATAAAAAAAAAGCATTCGTGGTCTTATGGTTGCAGCATCGAGCTTCTGCGCTTGGAGGCAAGGGGTCGAAACAGAAAATCAGATAATTTCAATTACTTAGTTATATTTAAATTTATTTCTTGTAGTAACTACGAATATCTATGGTCCAAAGTTTGCGATACAAGGCCTCAAACTGCTAAACCGCGAAGTGGATGAAAGAGCCAAAAAAAAGTTGTCACTTTAATAAAATGCATAGCACCTCAAAGGAAGGTCAGACTAACTTTTAGTATCGGTACGTCAGACACAAGCAACTGATTTGATGTTCTATGGAAGGAGGCCTCTAACTTTGAGCTCTGAATTACTATGCACATTCAGTCAGCAGAGTGCCGCACACGTTCGTGCTGTTCGTTACGCTCGTCTGCTGCTGACGCCTTGGAACTTTATACTCACATTACCGCTTAAAGCTTGGTTATGTCTCCTTGCGCCATAGTATATGTGTATTCAGGGGAGTGTGGGCAGTCGGACTGATGTCGCCACGTCCCTTCACATTTCCTTTGAGTTTACGTTGTCGAACGTTGAACGAAATGCTTTCAAGTTACGTAGACAATAACGTTTCACTATGAGTTTGCATTTAGCGAATGGAAGACTACGCAAGCACTGTCTGTTTGATGAGCGATCCGGCTGTTTACTCCTGAAAAGTTTTGGTGCAGAGGTTGACGAAAAGAAGGTTGAAGACGTAATGCAACGCTTGCCAGCAAAAGAACCTAAACCTAGCTGGGAAAGTTCGTACGCATTCATCTTCAGGACAAAGTGCCAGTAAACAGGGGACGTAGAAAAGCAAACATCCGGCTATTGGGGGCGGTGTTTGCCTCCTTTTCTACGTTTTATGTTTGTTGGCGCTTTCTTCCGAGAATACCTGCCTACATTTATCTGTCTCTTCGTTATTCTGCGCCGTGTAGAATTTGTGTGTGAGAAGAACATTTCACAATTTTTTTGGCAGTCGACATTCTCTTGCTCTTATTTTCTTTTCTCCACTAGATGGGACACCTGAGTGAGAAGCTTTTCTCTCGTAAAATTAGCGCTGAATAATGCA